>NC_057934.1:70161962-70261962 GCF_018555375.3 Anguilla rostrata
ACAAAACTGCTCTGCAAAAACATCTTCCTTCTTCAACTGCAGCAGACTTATGTTGGGCCACAGGCAGGGTTAGTTTAATGACCAGCACACAAGAAATGCACACATGCACACACACATGCATTTTACCAAGGGCTGGTGTGGTGTGAGTGTGTGCGGTGCACGTGATGTGAGCAGAGCCAGATATGACATAGAGACGGATAGGAGCTGAACAAGCATTGAGTAATGAATGAGTAAGGGTTGAGTAAGACATGAGTAAGAGATGTGTAAGAGATGAGTAAGACACGAGTAAGAGTTGAGTTAGAGTTGGGTAAGAGATGAGCAAGAGTTGGGTAAGAGTTGTGTAAGAGATTAGTAAGAGTTGGGTTAGACTTGAGTAAGAAAGAAAGAGGGTGTGGAGCAGATGGGAGAAAAGGAAGGATGTACAAGAAAAAGGAACAGTTTTCATTCATAAAAACTGAACATCCCGGAAAAACTTCATTTTGTGAGAAAGTTTGGTCAGTACTCCTGTGGATGGGCCCCACGATCTGGTATCTGATAAGGCTCTGTTCCAGTGTGTGGATGGGCCCCACGGTCTGGTATCTGATAAGGCTCTGTTCCAGTGTGTGGATGGGCCACACGATCTGATATCTGATATGGCTCTGTTCCAGTGTGTGGATGGGCCCCACGATCTGGTATCTGATAAGGCTCTGTTCCAGTGTGTGGATGGGCCCCATGGCCTGGTATCTGTTAAGGCTCTGTTCCAGTGTGTGGATGGGCCCCACGATCTGGTATCTAATAAGGCTCTGTTCCAGTGTGTGGATGGGCCCCACGGTCTGGTATCTGTTAAGGCTCTGTTCCAGTGTGTGTATGGGCCCTATGGTCTGGTATCTGTTAAAGCTCTGTTCCAGTGTATGGATGGGTCCATGGTCTGGTATCTGTTAAGGCTCTGTTTCAGTGTGTGGATGGGCCCCACGGTCTGGTATCTGTTAAGGCTCTGTTCCAGTGTGTGTATGGGCCCTATGGTTTGGTATCTGTTAAGGCACTGTTCCAGTGTGTGGATGGGCCCATGGTCTGGTATCTGTTAAGGCTCTGTTACAGTGTCTGGATGGGCCCATGGTCTGGTATCTGTTAAGGCTCTGTTACAGTATGTGGATGGGCCCCATGGTCTGGTATCTGTTAAGGCTCTGTTTCAGTGTGTGGATGGGCCCCATGGCCTGGTATCTGTTAAGGCTCTGCTCCAGTGTGTGGATGGGCCCCATGGCCTGGTATCTGTGTTGACTGTTGCTGACAGCCAAGCACGGAATATGGATGATGTGAGGGAGTTGGAGTTTTGGGAGACCAACCGCGATTGAACAGGGGGTTCTTTAAGCTATTAACCAGAGGTAAAATAGCCACAAAGTCTCAAGAGACAAGGGAAAGGAAAACAATACTCCTTAGGGAGAGTATCCCAAAGAAAAGCTCTACACAACCCACGTACTGGGTAAAAAAGAACTAAGGCTTAAGGAGTATGAAAATAAAACAAAACTGCCGGAGCAGAAAACGGGGCAACTCAAAGAAAACAGACCTCGAACCGAGGCTGAAAAAGTAAAACCCTAAAGAAAGAATACTGAGCTTAGATTGTGGCACTAACTTGTTGCCAACAATCTAAAAAAGCTAAAGACTGTTGTGCTAATTTTATAGCCACAACAATCCAATATCGCAGCTCTTACCTTTACCTTTACCTTTACCTTTACCTTTACCTTTACCTTTACCTTTACCTTTACCTTTACCTTTACCTTTACCTTTACCTTTACCTTTACCTTTACCTTTACCTTTACCTTTACCTTTACCTTTACCTTTACCTTTACCTTTACCTTTACCTCGCTTGACAGAATACCGGCTTTCGTGCAACATAAGTGACACTGAAGCAAAGCTTATCGGCTTGCTCAGGGTTTAAATAGAACACCAACAGGTGCAAATTGTAAAAGGAAATTTGCACGTGTATAATTCAATCAACTCACTGGCCGTAATAACTGAAGAAAAGGCGCATAAAAAAACCAATGGCCGTAATAACTGAAGAAAAGGCGCAGTAAGGAAAAGAAATGGTGGCATCAGCCAAAACCATGAGAGATGATTAAAACAATTTGGGAATTAGAAACAAAAACAGGAAAAAAAAAGCCACAAAACCAAGAACAAAACAAGGACCAATGACTCGCTCACCTCCAAGGAAGAGGGAGCAGAATACGAGCGTGGCGGGGATACTCACGGCAGAATCAGGCAAAACAAGCAGAGTTGGGAGGGCGGGGGGGGTGAAGACAAACATTTAAACAACGACACAGTCTTTCTGAGATGGTTTGTAGATATGTGCAGGTCTCCTCCTTCACTGAAATAAATGGCATCGGCATGGATGCAAAACGCCGTGCAGCAAAGGTGTTAGTCAGTACAGCAGGGGGCTATGGAACCATAGACGTCGGGCTTGAAGCCAGAACGCTGGCTGCGTGCCAAATCTAGTGTTATTTCCCGCACTCTCCCCTGCGGAGAAACCCTGGCTGCTTGACCACAAGCACATGATTTTTATCATGTGTTTTATTAGTACTGCAACGGAATCAGACCGATTCTAGAGAAAATGGATGGTGAAATAAGGCACACTCTGCCAGCAAGCTTAACCCTTTAAGTTGTGAGATCGCAAATGTATGAGTATAATATTCTTACCTGAACATTCTGTTGCTGATGTAAACCTTGTGGCGGACTTTTTCTGCAATTGAGTGATAACAAATCTGATCATTTCAGTCTTACACATATTGAATAATAAATATAATAAAAACTTTATTATTCCCACATGTAATTGACAGAGAATTTGCTTCTTAAAGTTAAAGGGTGAAGACAAACATTTGGAGACCGTTGGAGAAACAGAGAGATAGAGATGGAAAGACAGAGATGGAGGGAGAGAGGGAAGGAGGGCTCGAGACAGCAAGAGAAAGATAAGAGACAGAGAGACAATATGAGAGGGAGGGAGAGTGAGAAAGCGAGAGAGCAAAAAGAGGGAGATAACAGAATGAAATAGAAACAGAGAGAAAGTGTGAGGAAAAGAGAGAAAGAGAAAGGGAGGGAGAGACAGAGAGAGAGAGAAGGAGTGAGAGAAAGAGAGGGAGGGACACACAGTGAAATGTCCAGAGGGAGGGATGAGAGACAGAGGGATGAGAGACATAGAGATAAATAGAGAGGGAGAGAGGGAAAGAGAGATGTCCATGCTGTGGTCCCCGCGGACTGTTGCCGCAGTCGCATGCACTGGGTTTGTACCCGACCAAACAATGGCCACAGGACCTCAGAGGGTGAGTTTGACATCATGTTGCCCCCTAAGTAGGTAAAATGGCTGTGTTTTTTTTTTTTAACAAAACATGGTCTCTCCACCCCAGCCGATCAGTTTGGTCAGAATAGTTATTCTGTTGTATTATGCACTGTTTTCACCGTGTTTGCTAGGTTAATTTCTCTGGTCAGATTTCTAGTCTAGTTATCCTTTAATTTCCTGCAGGAGTGCAACTTATTTTTGCTCTCGTTTCCCTATAGTGTCTGCACACTGTCAGTATTAGCGTGCAAATTAAAGCTTAAATGTGTAGTGATTGAGACCAGGATTTGGAAAAAGAAAATAATTCTGAATTAATAGTGCGATCACAGGAATGGTATCACATGATGCCCATACAGTCCTTGGTGTGGTCACCCTGCATTTTGGCCTGAATACCCCATTAAAAATAACCACCACCACAATCTTCATGATCATGGCGCCCTCTGGTGGAGAAAGAATTCCAAACCCTGTTCCAGAAGAAATACAGTCCTGGAGGTTTCAGTGCGAGCCCTAATTTGGCACACCTGGTTCTACTAATTGGCAGCTCAATGAGACTATTCTAGCTGTTGAAGGAAGTGTGCTTCGTTAGGGTTTTAGTGAAAACCTACAGGATGGCAGATCTCCAGAAATAGGGTTGGGAATCACTGCTCTGATGGCAGGTACCAGCATATTCTCAGATTGTATATGGATGGACGTGTATGTGTATATTTCTATAAATATTTGTCCTGATATTTATTATGTGCGACAGGTGATGGAAATACTGTACAGTGTGGGAAAATGGATCAGGACGGCTTCACTTTGACGTGCAGTGATAGAACACGTTAGAGCAGTGGTTGCCAATCTGCTGTCCTTCCGTAGGTTTTCACTAAAACCCTAACAAAGCGCACCTCATTCAACAGCTAAACGTCTGACTGAGCTGCCAATTAGTAGAATCAGGTGTGTCAAATTACATGATGGTAGATCTCCAGGAATAGGGTTTCGAACTTTTTCTCCACAAGAGGGGGCCATGGGCATGTAGATTGCAAGACGGGACCCAAACATAGACATGTACATTTAACTAGACAGGGTAAAAAAATTCTGTGTCAGTGTCTCATTGCTCTCTAGCAGTCCCCTGCAGTCTTTGGGCTCTCCTCGCGGTTCTGGCGTTGAACTGCGCAGATGTCTCTCTCTGCTCTATTTCCCTCTGAGCACTCAGTGGCGTGATAGGAGGAAGCGGCGGATGATATCACGCGCTGCGGAGGAGAGCACGCGGTTCGCCCCACGCTCTCCCACATCGATGGCGGGGGTCGGCATAGCGAGCGTCGATGGATGCCGCTGGTTGTTACAGAAAACGGGACAAAAAGGTGATCTTTAAAAGAACTCGCGGAGAATTTGAAGCCTGAGCACGCTGGATTTCACTGAGCATTTCACTGTGCGACATTGTGTCATTGGCTCAGATTTGGCACACAGGAAACGATCTGGCTTCATGTCCGATATCTATGGTTCCATGGCCTCCTGCTGTACTGACCAACACCTTTGCTGCACAGCGTTTTGCATCCATGCCGATGCCATTTATTTCAGTGAAGGAGGAGACCTGCACATATCTACAGACCATCTCAGAAAGGCTGTGTCATTGTTCAAATGTTTGTCTTCACACACCTCCCACTCCACCCACTCACCCACCCCCCACCACCCCCACAGAGGAATAAATCTGTTGGTCACATTTATACCTGAAGAACTTTCTGGACTTTGACTTATTTACCTTGGTGCATCCAAACACCCGGCTCTGTTCAAACAGCAGTCACACGGGGCCCATCCATGGGGTTCAATGGCCACTGATACCAAAAATAACACCCCCCTTTCTCTCTCCACTCTTTCTTTTTCTCTTACTTTTTTTCTTCTCCTCTCTTTTTCTCTGTTCCCCCTCCTCTTCTGCTCTTTCTTTCTTTTTTTCTCGGTTTCTCTCTATCCCTCCCTCTCTTGTCATCTCTGTCTCTTTTCTCGTGCTGTCTCTATCACTTCCTCCCTCCATCTCTGTCTTTATGTCTCTATCTCTTTCTTTCTCCCTCCCTCTCTCTGTCCCCCTCTCTCTCTCTCTCTCTCTTCTTCAGTAAACTGGTATTACGGCGTCTCATTGCTCTCTAGCAGCCCCTGCTGGTCAGTTGGGTGCGCGCGGTTCTGGTCGTTGAACTGCGCAGGAAGTGTCTGCCTCTGCCTCCTGTCTGAGCGCGCTTGACTCAGGCCTCAGGCTGTGGCGTGATAGGAGGAAGCGGCGGATGACATCACGCGATGCGGAGGAGAGCACGCGGTTCGCCCTGCGCTCTCCCGCATCGATGGCGGGGGTCGGCGTAGCGAGCGTCGATGGATGCCGCTGGCCGTTACAGGTAACGGGACAAAAAGGTGATCTTTAAAATAACTCGCGGAGAATTTGAAGCCTGAGCACGCTGGATTTCACTGAGCATTTCGCTGTGCGACATTGTGTCATTGGCTCAGATTTGGCACACAGGAAACAATCTGGCTTCACGCCCGATATCTATGGTTCCATGGCCTCCTGCTGTACTGACTAACACCTTTGCTGCACAGCGTTTGGCATCCATTTATTTTAGTGAAGGAGGAGACCTGCACATATCTACAGACCATCTCAGAAAGGCTGTGTCATTGTTCAAATGTTTGTCTTCACACACCTCCCACTCCACCCACTCACCCACCCCCCACCACCCCCACAGAAGAATAAATCTGTTGGTCACATTTATACCTGCAGAACTTTCTGGACTTTGACTTATTTACCTTGGTGCATCCAAACACCCGGCTCTGTTCAAACAGCAGTCACATGGGGCCCATCCACGGGGTTCAATGGCCACTGATACCAAAAACGACACCCCCCTTTCTCTCTCCACTCTTTCTTTTTCTCACTTTTTCTTTCTTCTCCCTCTCTTTTTCTCTCTTCCTCCCTCCCTTCTGCTCTCTTTCTGTTTCCCTCTCTCTCTTCCTTTCTCTGTCATTACCTCTTTCTTTCCCCCTCCCTCTTTCTGTCTCTCCCTCTTTCTTTCTTTGTCCCTCTCCCTCCCTCTCTGTCTCTCCCTCACTCAGTTTCCATATCTGTCTCTACCCGCTCCCTCCCTCTCCCTCTACCCTCTCTCTCTCTCTCTCTCTCTCTCTCTCCCTCTCTCTCTCTCTCTCTCTCTCTCTCTCTCTCTCTCTCTCTCTCTTTCTCTCTCTCTCCCTTTCTCTGTCCTCCCAGGGATAATGATTGACAGGGGCAGCGGGGTCAGTTTGCTTAACCGCTGCATTGGAGGGAAGCAGGCATAAACTCCAGCTCCGTGTGCGGAGAGAGAGATCCTGCCCAACTCTGCCCGACTACGGCCCGTTCTCCCAGTCATGGGTGTCCACGCAGCTCTCGTATTCTGCTCCTTCTTCCTTGCAGGTGAGGGTGTCCGTTGGGTCCCTGTTTTCCTCCCGAGTGACACCTTTCTTCCCACGTCCGGTGAAAATGCGACATGGAGTCTTACTGATCTGCGTGTAATTCAGGGCTTGCTTGTCTTAACATTGACTTGCGAATAGATGCATGTGCCGCCTCATCTTAACAGCACATGAATCTTATTGATCTGCGTGTAATTCAGGGCTTGCTTGTCTTAATTTCTACTTGCGAATAGACGCATGTGCCATCTCGTCAGAGCGACGCACCAGGTTTGCAGAGTTCATTTTGGTGACTGCTGCTGACCCACCAAGCTGTGCTTGGATCTGCTCGCAATCTGAGCACAAATGCTTCTTGAATCCCATTGAGTCTGTTCTGAAGTCTCCTTAATTAATTAGTGCTGTGTGTTTAATGTCGCGTTTATATTTTTTCTTGGACATTTTCCTTTTCTTTCAACCTCTGATGTTGCCCGACTGCTAATGCATAACTAAATAAACTCAGCATCATATCATATAGACAATGTATGAAATACGGAAGCAATGGTGTTTAACTGTGTAAAACCTGGTAGGCTTCTGGTGGTAACCTCTTCCATGCTTTTATTTGCTAGGAACAGAGTATCAGGGGGTAGCATAATGGTCAAGGAACTGGGTATGGAACTGAGGTCATAGGTTTGATTTCCATGTAGTGCACTGCTCTTATACCCTTGGACAAGTTATCTAACCTGAATTCGCTCAATACATATCTAGTTATCTAAGCTGTGTGGATTTCTCAGGATTACTCTGGGTGAGAGTGTCTACTAGACACTTGAAATGTCATTTGAAATGTCTAATGATATGAAATTATTTATGGGTTACAGTCTAGTCTTGGGATGGCGAAAAAAAAATCTACCTTGGACCTGTGTGATAAATCGGTTTGAAAATAACATTTGCCAATAGCAGCAGAAAGCTGGCTAAATGAAAGAATAATCAAAGTTACAGTATTTGGCAGCCATTTTTAAATGTGCATCCACAGCAAAAAAATTTAGGGTAAATAAATCAGTAATAAAATCACTAAAATAAAATCAGTTTGTTTTAGTGATTTTATCCCTAATGGAGTACATATAGTACTTAATGGAATCTATAAATTCTGTAGAGTTGATTTAATGTCTATAAATGTTGCTTTGTGCCATGCAGGATGGTGAGGTAGCTTTGTGATTTCAGTTTTGCTGATGGTGCTGGTCGATTTTGTGGGTAAATTTGGATAATCTGATCAGGGTTCATCGGACAATGTGTGCACATGTAGATTTTATACACATTATTTTTATTGATGATCCGGGGGGGATATTCTGTGGGATACTTTGGCACTGAACACGCATCATGGGCAGTTGGCTCTTGTGTCAGTTCGACTGTTAGTGATGTCAGAGATGGGAGTGGCCATGTCCAGCGAATGGCATATCTTAGTCTGAACATCTGCCCCGCCCCTCCAAATCCTCGCCCCCTCGAACCCGATGTAACAGTGCCTTCTGTCACGTTCGGTCACAAAACAATTAATTAGGTCAGGACTGTGAAAACCCCACTGGGGTCTTTTCTGTCATTCGGATAGTTAGAATGAAGCTGAGCTGCTGATAATCCAAACACAGACAAACCTTATAAATTAAATATATCACATAAAATACGGAATTGAATAATAACACTGTCCCATAGGCTGTCCTGTGGAGTCTCCTCTTCCATACCATTTTAAGCTTTAACCCTTGGAAAAGTCAATTGTTTGGAGGTTTTATTTCTTTAATTTTTCAAAATTCTGAGTAAGCGTTCTAGAACTCCATTAGTTTCAGTTACTATTAGTGATTGCATTAGAATGTTCAGTTAACAACATTCTCATCACAGATTTCACACCTTAACAAAGGGTTAATAATGAGATTTCCTATCCATCTTAATGCAGTTCACGCAGCCGATGGCTGATGGCAATGTGCTGATGGTAAGTAGTCAGGGGCAACGGTGTGGCGGCAACTTCAATAACACGCACCTTCCCTTCTCTCTGCCCCCGTCCCTCCCCCAAAAGGCTCAGGGGATCCGCTGGCCCCCCCACAGAGCGCTGGGACCCAAACAGGTACGAGGACATGCGTCGTTCGAGTCATAAGAGGACAGGCAGCGTTCAGTTCATTCTCAACACCGCTCATGATTTTGAAGTCAAAGTTCTGCAGCTACAAAATAACAGTAGGCTACTGAAGAAAAAAATAAGGCTGCACCAATGTCGATGTACGATTCAAATGAATGCAGTTTTTCTATTCTTTAAATTGATGAATTCTCATGTCACTTTCAAAGCTGGAAAAATTCTGAAAAAGTTCTGAACGACATTCACATCATTCAGCAATCATTGCTGTACATCTATTTCACACATTATTAATAATCACAACATTGTTTCATAAATCCTGAACATCCTGAAAAACCTTTTTATTGTTCTTATTCTTTTTTTTTAACAACTATGTGGAGTGTATCTCTTAGATGGCTGTTGGCAGTTTACAATAACAGACCTTGGAAGAAAGAGCTGTAAAAGTGGTGTGTCTGGCGGGTCAGCGAAGCTCGGTCTGAGCTTTAAATGGAGAAGCCCTTGCGGACTACAGCGCGTATAAACAGGGTGAGCAGCGGAGCATATTTCACGTTGACGGAAAAGCAGCCGACCTCAGCCGGCCGGGGGTAGCGTGACCGCGTTAAAAAGCAGAGGAACACACTGGAGCTGCGTCGCGGTCTGGACGTTGTGTGTCTGGACGTTGTGACCGTCCAAATGGAGCTTATCAGAGGTTCGCGTTTTAAGATGTCAAACCGTATATAAAACCTTCCCCGAGGAAGAATAAACACAAGCCCCTTACTCAAAGAGTACAACCTCCTGTCGGGTCCCCCAAAATGGCCTCCGAAAGATAAACTTTAAGAAGCAAATTCACCTTTTCTCTGTCAATCAGATGGGGGAATAATAAAGTTTTTTTTTTTTTTCGTAATTCAATGCAATGTGTGAAAGCCTGAAATGACCAGCTTTGTTATCACTTGATTGCAGAAAAACCCGACCATGAGGGTACGTCGGCATCCGAATGTCCAGTTAAGGACGTTCTAATCACACGTTTGCGATCTCACACCTGAAAGGGTTAAGCTTGCTGGCAGAGCGTACCTTACTTCACCATCCATTTTCTCCAGAACCTGTCTGGCCTCAGTAGAGTGAGCATAGTGATTTGAGCGTGACTCTTCATGTGGAAAATGTGTCCCCTGTGTTGCTCAGCATTTGAATTGCCTTGCATAGACCCATGGTAGCTTAGGTGTTGAGGTAGATGTGATGGGCATCAATATAATCCATCCATCCATTACCTATACCTGCTTATCCTATAGCAGGGGGTGCTGGTGCCTATCCCAGCATGCATTGGATGAGAGGCAGGAATACACCCTGGACAGGCTGCTAATCTATCGCAGGGCACACACCATTCACTCACACACTCATATCTTTTTAGAGTCTCCAATTAGCCTACCTGCATCAATATCAGACTTCCCCTTATGAGTTGAAAATATATTGCAATATATATTTAAAACAAATACCAATATATTTTTTCCGGATTGATAGACAAAACTGTGGAGGGCATGAGATGATGCTAAGAAAAAGAAGAAGAAGTTTGGTTTATTTATTCAGTGCTTCTGAATTCGGTTCTTGTTTAAAACAGCCATACATACATTTTAAACGAGAGAGAAAGAGAGAGAGAGACAGAGAGAGAGAGAGATAATTGTATGAAATAGCACAGGGGTCCTCAATCTTATCCAGAAAGGGCTGTTGTGGGTGCAGGCTTTCAGTCCAACCAAGCAGTTGCACATCTGATTCTACTAATCAGCCACTGGAGTCCTTGCTAAGGACCTTGATTAGTGGAATCAGGTGTGTAACTGCACGGTTGGAACGAAAGCCTGCACCCACACCGGGCCTTTCCGGACAAGACTGAGGACCCCTGAAATAGCATGTGTTTGTGGTAAAACGGGTGTGGGGGTGTGGGGTGGGGGGGGGCTCTCTCTCTCCGTACCTGCCGCAGGTGAGCAGACGCCAGTCCTCACGGTGGAGCCTCGCAGCGCCGTGGTCCGGCAGGGCGCCCCCGTCAGCTTCCGCTGCAGCGCCCAGGGCGGGGCGGCGCCCGCCAGCCTGGAGTGGAAAAAAAACAACAACCAGGCGCTGCTGGGTAGGCTGAACCGCCGCCGTTACGCTGCGTTGCGTTTTTCCGGCGGACGCTTTCTGTCCGAAGCGACGTTCAATAAGCTCACACTGTCGGTCGTTCGAACAACTAAATGGTAAATGGACTGCATTTATATAGCGCTTTTATCCAAAGCACTTTACAATTGATGCCTCTCATTCGCCAGAGCAGTTAGGGATTAGGTGTCTTGCTCAAGGACACTTTGACACGCCCAGGGCGGGGTTTGAACCGGCAACCCTCCGACTGCCAGATAATCGGTCTTACCTCCTGAGCTATGTCGCCCCTATAACTACAAGAACGAAGGTTCGAATAAGGTGCAAATACTCATTTTGTGACGGTCACTCATAGCCACGAATACGTTCACAAGTCCAGTTCACGTCACAGCGAACGTTACTCTCGCCTGACCCACGCTATAAGTCGAACTTGGCGGCGTGGCGAGCTTACGACATCAAGGTGACGACGCAAAGCACAATGGCTGCTGGGACGGAACCGCGGTCCAGCAACCGCGAGCTCGCTGCACCGACGCCCCTAATGTCACGCCGCGGCGGCACGCAAACCGCCCGTTCGACTCGGGCAAGGTCAACGAGGCGAAGGTTAGCTGACGTTAGCTAACGTCCACAAACAAATTCAAACTTTCTCCTGTTCGCTGCTAAAGTTAGCTTACAGTCTGAAGAGACAGCAAGCGCGCAGGAAAAAAAGCCTGCCGAAGAACAGCTGAGAAAAGAAGTCCACGATGCAGTTATAATTCATTTTCATACATATAGTATTTGCTAACAGTTAAAATTCATTTTAGTACATATTTAGTACATAGTAATATCTGGTCATTTTACAAAACAATCTGAGGCTAATCCAACATATCAATTGCTCCCTTTCTCATTGTTCTCTTAATTAAGTCATTGGCAAGCAACATAGAAACTTCAGTTTGAAATCAACAAACAGTAACTGTTGCAAACCTTCACTGCAAATTAATTTTCTCTTAGAATGACAATTTTTTTACATTTTTTAATGTTTTTTCTTAATCGCAAATTAAATTTCTCCGAGAGATGTCAATGTAGGATTGTTCTCTTTGAGCAAGATGGAGAGGATCACTGATACACATCTGTGTGTGTGTGTGTGTGTGTGAGTGTGTGTGTGTGTTTTGGGGTCTCTAACATTCCACACACATGAAATGACCTCTGACCTTTGACCTCTGACCGCAGACAATGTTAAAATTGGACCAGACGGCTCCGTCCTCACCATCGCCAGCGCCCGCCCTGGTAACCATGGCACCTACCGCTGCGTGGGCACCAACGCGCATGGAAAATCCCAGAGCTCCGCCTCCCTGACCGTTCACTGTACGTACAACCACGCCCACTCCATCACAGGGACAGTAGTCAAGGCCTGGTACACTAGGACAAGGGAGAGGGTGGAGTAGAAATTTAGGAGTAGGATTCTTTTGAACATCAGTCATTTTTTAAGGGGATTGACATTTTGAATGGGTTGATATTCTTGATCGCTGATAACTTTCTTAGTAGTGACTGATTTTGATGGTATTTATCCGTTAGAATAGCACTAGTTTTTGAACGGATGGGGTTTCTGTAAGGACAGTTTTTATGGGGTGTTTACCTCGTTTCCCAGATTCCCCGAAGGTACAGGCCACTCCCAAGAGCCCGGCGCGGGTGCGGATTGGCGAAACCATCAACCTGGAGTGCCACGCCACGGGACGGCCTCGCCCAACTGTCACCTGGCACAGGGAGGGGGGCGCCAAGACAGGGACGAGCAGCTCCACCGAAGCCAAGGCCACGGTGCAGGTGACCAAGCTGCCATTCTTTGGCACTGCACTGTTCACCATCATAAAACCCATAAGAGACACACTGAGTTACTCTAGTGCAGTGGTCTCCAACTCTGGTCCTGGTGAGCTACAGGGTCTGCTGGTTTTTGTTTTCACCTTAAAATCAGCACCCAATCGAGACCCAAGACACCAGGTGAGTTGAGTTAACTGTGTAATCAACTGCTCTAATTGATTCAAGAAGTGCAGAGTCACTATGAAAACCAGCAGACCCTGTAGCTCTCCAGGACCAGGGTTGGAGACCGCTGCTCTAGTGTCTGTCATAAACCCGTAAGAGAAACACTGTGCTGCTCTAGTGTTTATCATAGACCCATATGAAACACACTGCGCTAGTCTAAGTACACTTTTGGTTATCTGACCCTGTCTAACTCACCTGCCCCCCTCCAGGTGCCGGCCGCACGTTCGACGGACGCCGGGGTGTACGTCTGCAAGGCGGAGAACAGCGAGGGGACGGTGGAGCTGAAGGTGCAGGTGACCGTGGAGGGTGGATCCCAGGCTCCCACCCCGCCCCAAGCCTCCATCCTCCAGGCCGACATGGTGAAGGTGGAGGGGGACTCCGTCACGCTCCAGTGCCAGGCCACCGGTGACCACCTCCCTCACCAACCACACACATAACCCCCCCCCCCCCACACCTCCCTCACCCACACCCCCCACACCTGCCTCACCACACACATAACCCCCCCCCACACCTACCTCACCACACACATAACCCCCCCCCCACACCTACCTCATCACACACAACACAAGGAATTAGCCAGCCGTTTGTGAGTGCAAAAAAAAGTATTAAAACAACACATCAGCAAAGAATTCAGATTTCAGTTTCCTGGACCTTTAACAAATACCAGATACCAGGTCCATCCTCACACTAAATCAATACCTTAACAGATACCAGACCATGGGGCCCATCAACACACTGGAATGATGCCTTATATACCAGACTATGGGGCCCATCCACACACTGGAACAGAGCCTTAACGGATACCAGACCATGGGGCCCATCCACACACTGGAACAGAGCCTTAACAGATACCAGACCATGTGGCCCATCCACACATTGGAACAGTGCCTTAGATACCAGACTGTAGGGACCATCCACTCACTGGTACAGAGCCTGAACAGATACCAGACCATGGGGCCCATCCACACACTGGAACAGAGCCTTAACAGATACCAAACCATGGGGCCCATCCACACACTGGAACAGAGCCTTAACAGATACCAGACTATGCAGCCCATTCACACACTGGAACAAAGCCTTAACGGATACCAGACCATGGGGCCCATCCACACACCGGAACAGATCCTTAACAGATACCAAACCATGGGGCCCATCCACACACTGGATCAGAGCCTTAACAGATACCAGACTATGGGGCCCATCCACACACTGGAACAGAGCCTTAACAGATACCAGACTATGCAGCCCATTCACACACTGGAACAAAGCCTTAACAGATACCAGACCATGGGGCCCATCCACACACTGGAACAGATCCTTAACAGATACCAAACCATGGGGCCCATCCACACACTGGAGCAGAGCCTTAACAGATACCAGACCATGGGGCCCATCCACACACTGGATCAGAGGTTTAGCCGTACGACCATTTACATAGCAGTGCCGATTCCTAACAGGATGAGGAGCCCAGCAGCTTTGTTGAGTGCAATGTTCTTGCGTTCTGCTTCCCAGGGTACCCCACTCCAACCATTGCCTGGTCCAAACTGCGGGCCCCATTGCCCTGGCAACACAAAGTGACGGACGGCACCCTGGTCCTGCAGAACGTCGGCCGGCAGGACTCGGGCCAGTACATCTGCAACGCTACCAACGCTGCTGGGTTCGATGAGGCAACGGTGCAGGTAGAGGTGGAGAGTAAGTACAGCCTGCCCACGCCCCTCCAACCTGGGACAGGAGTGCTCACCAGACTTTCTCACAAAATGAAGTTTGTCCAGGAAGTCCAGATTTATGAATGAAAAACATGTTCCTTTTTCTTGTACATATTTCCTTTTCTCCCCTCTGCGCTATTCCCTCTTTCTTTCTCTCCCTTCTTCTTTCTCTCTCTTTTCTCCTCTTTTTCTTCATTCTCTTCTCTCTTTCCCGTCTCTATTGCTTTTTCCTCTCTCTCTCTCCCTCACTCCCTTCACCCCCTCTTACTCTCCTCATCCTTCCTCTCTCTCTCTCCCCCCCCCCCCTCCCTGTGGCAGCCCCTCCCTATGCCACCTGTATTCCAGAGCAGGTGCGTGTGCAGGCAGGTGAGGCCATCCGGCTGCAGTGCCTGGCCCACGGCACGCCCCCCGTGCGCTTCCAGTGGACCCGGGTGGGGGGGAACCTGCCCCCCCGCGCTCAGTCCACCGACGGCCTCCTGCTGATCAGCCAAGCCAGGCCAGCCCACGCCGGTACCTACAAGTGTGTGGCCTCCAACAAGTGGGGATCCAGCCAAGCCCTGGCTAAGGTCACCGTCCGATGTGAGTCTCTTACTCCTCTTACCCAACTCTTACTCAACCCTTACTCAACTCTTACTCATCGCTTACTCAAGTCTTACCCAACTCTTAATATTCTCTTGCTCATCTCTTACACAACTCTTACTGAGGTCTTACCCAACTTTTATCTTCTCTTACACAACTGTTACTGAACTATTACCCAACTCTTACTCATCTCTAACTCCAGTCTTACCCAACTCTTACTCTTATCTTACACAACTGTTACTGAACTATTACCCAACTCTTATACAACTCTCACTCATCTCTAACTCCAGTCTTACCCAACTCTTACTCTTCTCTTACACAACTGTTACTGAACTATTACCCAACTCTTATACAACTCTCACTCATCTCTAACTCCAGTCTTACCCAACTCTTACTCTTCTCTTACACAACTGTTACTGAACTATTACCCAACTCTTATACAACTCTCACTCATCTCTAACTCCAGTCTTACCCAACTCTTACTCTTCTCTTACACAACTGTTACTGAACTATTACCCAACTCTTATACAACTCTCACTCATCTCTAACTCCAGTCTTACCCAACTCTTACTCTTCTCTTACACAACTGTTACTGAACTATTACCCAACTCTTATACAACTCTCACTCATCTCTAACTCCAGTCTTACCCAACTCTTACTCTTATCTTACACAACTGTTACTGAACTATTACCCAACTCTTATACAATTCTCACTCATCTCTAACTCCAGTCTTACCCAACTCTTACTCTTCTCTTACACAACTGTTACTGAACTATTACCCAACTCTTATACAACTCTCACTCATCTCTAACTCCAGTCTTACCCAACTCTTACTCTTCTCTTACACAACTGTTACTGAACTATTACCCAACTCTTATACAACTCTCACTCATCTCTAACTCCAGTCTTACCCAACTCTTACTCTTATCTTACACAACTGTTACTGAACTATTACCCAACTCTTATACAACTCTCACTCATCTCTAACTCCAGTCTTACCCAACTCTTACTCTTCTCTTACACAACTGTTACTGAACTATTACCCAACTCTTATACAACTCTCACTCATCTCTAACTCCAGTCTTACCCAACTCTTACTCTTCTCTTACACAACTGTTACTGAACTATTACCCAACTCTTATACAACTCTCACTCATCTCTAACTCCAGTCTTACCCAACTCTTACTCTTCTCTTACACAACTGTTACTGAACTATTACCCAACTCTTATACAACTCTCACTCATCTCTAACTCCAGTCTTACCCAACTCTTACTCTTCTCTTACACAACTGTTACTGAACTATTACCCAACTCTTACTCTTATCTTAGTCATCTCTTACCCAACCCTTAATCAGCTCTTACTCTTCTCTTCTTTCCGCAGCAGCGTGACAGAACGACACTGAGCATGTGCAGTGAGAAGAACCCTGTAGCTGCCAATCACAGTTCACTATGCTACAAACGGCCTTTCTCTTCACAGTAACTGCCCAAGCCAGCCAATCACAGTTCACTACACTACACGCTCTGGCTGCCGACATTTTCATACCTGCTGTCCTTGCAAATCAATCACAGTTCACTATACTGCACACTCTGCCAAGATTTTCATAACCATTGTCCTTTCCAACCAATCACATGTCACTATACTGCACACTCTGCCAAGATTTTCACAACCACTGTCCTTTCTAGCCAATCACAGTTCACTATATAGCACACTCTGCCAAGATTTTCATAACCACTGTCCTTTCCAACCAATCACATAGCATTTTTCCTTACAGTTGTGTCTTCATGTCTGTGTTACCGTGCTGCATGCGTTTTATGGAGTAGTGTCATACCATATGGAGGTGCTTATCTTGTGGGAAAAAGCAATAAGTCTTCACAGAAAAGGATAGAGAATGATCCCTACACATCTTTATTTTTTTTTAAACTGCATCAGAAATTTTGCCAATAAAGCAAATGTGACTTGTGCATAATGCACATTAAAGAAATGCACTTTTTTTTGTATTGGTGTGGATACTGAAGGAGCAGGCATTTGGCTTGCCTTGGCAGCAGTTACCGGATATTGTGTGTGTGTGTGTGTGTGTGTGTGTGTGTGTGTGTGTGTTTGTGTGCATGTGTGTGTTTTGCATTGTTTGAGCCCCTTGTATCTTTCCTCTGAAATCTATTGCTGAGACAATAAAACATACACCCTTTCCTCCCATGTGTGTGCTTTCCCCAGTTTTGTCCAGGAGACACTAAGTTGGCTGGACTCCATGAACCTTTCAGCTGACTAACCACAGTAATCAATTACATTGCTTTTAGGCAGACTGAGTTTGCTGAATCATATCCTATTATTAAAGTTCTGGTGATAGTAGATCTGACGCTGCGTGCGAGGGGGGAGGGCGGGGGGGGGGGGGGTTATTGGAATGTCAGTGATGTGTGTGTGGTGGGGGTGGTGGGTTTGGGGCAGGTTGTGAATGTTGTGGTGATTCCTAACAAGCACAGCAAGGGGCTCTAAAATATAGCTAAACACTAAACTGGACTACACTGAGCTGTGGGGACTGTGGCTTTTTTAAAAATCCATTTGCTGAAACACTTTTATGTCATTGCTGCTTCTGCCCACAAATGCTTCTGTTCATCTGGCCAGGGTTCTCTGAGGCAATTTCTTTGAGGGTGGTCCTTTTTTATCAGTTTGCATTTCAGCGGTTTCACCACCAGGTGGTGACATTGCGCCTGAATGCCAGGCTGCCGAACTTTCCCACAGTTGAACCTTGCCTAGGGGGTGTGACAGAATGGGGCTAGAGGTCTCTGTGATGTGTGTCAGAAACAGATAAATATTTACACACAGATTTCCAGGAGATGGATCACAGGTTTGTACACTGCAATGTCCCCACCTGTGGTCCAAGTGTGTGTAAGTGTGTATCTGTGTGTGTGTGCCTGTTTGATTTTGTGTGTGCGTGGGTTTGTGCGTGTGTAAGTGTGTGTCAGTGTGTGTGAGAGAGTGAGATTATGTGTGTGTATGTAATTGCATGCCACTGTGCGTGAGTGCATGTGTGTGAGAGAGATTGTGTGCGTACGTATGTAATTCTGTTCATGTGCGTTCCTGTGTGCGTCTGTCAGGGTCTGGGGTAGGACTCAGAAGCAGACCAGAGTTAGAAAAGACGTGGCGATTTATTTCCAAGGTAAGTACAGATTCAGAGGCAGTCTCGTAGTCGGGGTACAGGCAAGGGTCAAAATCCAGGAAACCGAAACAATCAGGCAGAGGTACAAAAAACAGGAGCCGGGAACAGGTCAGAGATAACAGGCGAGAGTCGAAAATCCGAATCTAAGGACAGAGCAGGCAGGCTGAACTCGTAGTCGAACGGAACAGGCAAAAAGTCAAAACCGGGGATATGACAACACACTAGAAAGGCTCGAACGGCAACCGAGAAGAACAGAAGCACGATCTGGCAAAAACTAAAACAGAAACTAAATAGCAACAGTAATAAGTGGATGATGAGACGCAGGTGAAGATGGCTGGAGAGGCTTGATTGATGATGAGGTGAACAGGCGGGACTGGGGTGGGGCGTGGGCAGGAACCAGGAACCTAAGGGGGGGAAAAAACCAACGCACACCCAAGCACACGAACACAGAAAGCACAAACGCAAACGAAACAAAGTAAACCGAAATAAAAAATAAGAAATAAACAAAAAAGAAACAGGAACACAATGGAGAATCAGGCTGAATTCCTGACAGCGTGTGTGTGAGCGTGTGTGAGTGTGTGTGTGTGTGCACCAAAACATCTGCTGATAAGCCGCCCACTCAGTTCACAGGGACAGGAAAGAGGGAGAGAGAATATTATTCCTGAATAGCGCCCAACTGTTTAGCTACATTTACAGTTTCTGTTATTGCATGTTGTCATTTTCATTTTTGACAAAATACACACTTCTTTCATTTTCACAAAGTATATAATTTCACACAAGTGTTTTTTTTTTTTTTTTTTGGGCTACGTGTTTGTACTTGCTTGTAGTCCCATTGTTGCATTGTTTCTTTGCCAACGCTGGTATGGTTTTTACTGATTTTTATAAATGCAATTTGGGTTAAATGCCTTGCTGAAGGGTACAATAGCAGTGTCCTACCTTTAGTCCTATTCCTCACTGCTTATGTTACAGTTTTTTGTTGTGTTTGGGAGGGTGTGTGGGGGGGGGGGGGTTGTGATTTTATAAAAACTACTAAAAAATAACAACTAAAAATTGTTGAAGCAAGAAACAGCGTAGTCACTGCTCTGTGATGGCTGATTTTACTTCCCTGTCATAGGAAAATCCGTTCCTTAATTATTTAAGTTTATTGGTACCCACATGGAACAATGAGGCATATCATAGATTCATGCAACTCACATCCATAAAAACAATAAAGCATGCTTTATTTAGATTTATGCTTAGCAGTACAAGATCTCTGCTCATAAAAGCACACACACACACACACAAACACACACACATAGATGAGGCCAGATAAAATTTTAAAAAGTCAGAAGTAAAAAAAAATACTCCCTAAGTAGAGTTTAAAGGAAATGCCGAACCCCGTCTCAGAATGAACAGAGACCACAGCAGGTTCACGGCCCTGCGATCTGAAGCCCCCTTTCTCTTTAAAACTTTCTCTTTAAAACTTTGACCTGTTGGCTTTCTCCCTCTGTAGCGCTCGCATGCGCGCCCAGGACTGAAGAGCTGAGGCTGCGGGATCATCCATCCCCAGAGGAAGACGAGCGGGACGTTTGGAATGGGAGATAAAGACGTGGGGGGGGGGGGGGGGGACTGTGGCAGTTGCCCCCAACCTGTTTTACTTGGCGGGCACTGGTGGGTACTCTTGGGGGTTGGGGGGGGGGGGGGAGGGGGGGGCGGTGAGGGAGGAGTCTCACGCGGCGGTTGCCCCTGGCCTGTTTCGCTTGGCGGGCACTGACGGGTACTCTTTGGGGGTTGGGGGTGCGGGAGGGGGGCGGTGAGGGAGGAGTCTCATCCGCAGCCGGACCGCGGCGGTTCACCCCAGCCTGTTTCGCTTGGCGGGCGCTCTTTGTGGCGAACACCGTCTCTGCGCCGGTCCCACAGTCTCCGAGTCTGTATGTCATTAACGCTCAGCCCACATCAAAGGACAAGCTCATCGTTATGAGACCGCAGCATTTTTTTTTGTTGCATCAGAAGTTATACGAACAAAATCTTTCAATGAATATTGACCGGAAATAAAGTTGGAGAGCGCTGATGTAAAAAGGGACTACTCGGCAGAAGGGATTTCTTTTGAGCAGAGATTATCTCTTGGTTGTCTGACCTTCCAGCGTGGATTACAGCTTCTCCAGAATCTCGCTATCGGAGTGCTCTTTTCGGAGTGCTCTTTGCCGGGGAGTAGCCTTTGGACGTTTTTGTTGGAATATTTTTCGATGGCTTGTTGCAGGGCGATCCTCCCTATTTTGTGTGGGAGCGTTGATTAAGTGTGGAGGACACAGAGACTGACTGCGTGCTATGGGGATTATGGGATATGCAGTTTGTGAGGGCGTTTTTCTGAACACAGAGACTGACTGCGTGCTATGGGGATTATGGGATATGCAGTTTGTGAGGGCGTTTTTCTGAACACAGAGACTGACTGCGTGCTATGGGGATTATGGGATATGCAGTTTGTGAGGGCGTTTTTCTGAACACAGAGACTGACTGCGTGCTATGGGGATTATGGGATATGCAGTTCGTGAGGGCGTTTTTCTGAACACAAAGACTGACTGCGTGCTATGGAGATAGTGGGATATGCAGTTCGTGAGGCGTTTCTGACCAAAGATGCTGCGTGCTATGGAGATAGTGGGATATGCAGTTCGTGAGGGCGTTTCTCTGAACACAGAGACCCCTGGGTTGGCTTTCGGGTGCCTGAAGGGGTCTTGCATTCACATTCTGGCCTTTAGGAGGCGCTCTTCTTCAGAGCTACTCACAGAAATGCAGAAAGCTTAAGGCCATGAGCAGAGCTGTTTCTGAGCTACTGTCACAAATAACAGCAGCAGCTAATCATATATAAACCTACAGCATGAGGCTAAGCTGTTGCTGCTCCTCTCTCTTTCACACACAAACACACATTCACACACACTCTCACACTCACACATATTCACAGACACACACTCTCTCACACACACACGCCCATACACACACGTATAGTACACACACACACACGCACACACATGCACTCACACACGCATGAAGCACGTGTAGTCAGTGTCTCTTGGCTAAACATTAACGGACCTGTGTGCGCTACAAAAAGAAAAACTAACAAAGGAATTGAGGGTTGGCGGGTTTTTATAATTTTTTGCCTGATTCAGAAATGGGTAGAAGGCACGCGGGATTGGAGACTACCGGGCGTCTTTTTCGGCCTACCCACCGCACGGCCAGCGTCCGCGTTGTGCTTTGCTGTAGGTGGAGGAGGGCGAGAGAGGACACGGCCCTGCCGGTTCCTCTGGTCGCCCGCCGCTCGGTCAGGCAGGCGGGTTGTTTCCCGCCAGCGTCTGTGCTTTTTGGCGCTAGACCAGTGTCTGGCATCAACTGCACTGCAGACGGGCTTCATCCGCGAGGAAAGGCTGTGGCTGCCGTAGTTTCCTGGGCCTCGTCAGCCCTCTGAGCAGCAAGTTTTATGGCATGTTTTTTTATCTTCCATTCTAAGTCTAGAACATTCCATTCTAGGCCTAGAACCGTGTTCTAGAACTCCGTTGCTTTTCAGTCACCAGCAGTGATTGTGACATCAGCATCAGAATGTTGTGTTAACAACATTCTAATCGCTCATTTTGGGTTAATGTGAACACTGTAGTAGTGGGTTCTACTTAAGGGAGTAGCCTCTAGAGCCTGGCAAATTTAGGAGAGGAGAGAGTGAGACAGACGAGACGCTGACGCTGCTGTAAATACACACAGAAGCCCACTGTGCCCCATAGCCAGCGGCCAATCACAAGCGAGCTGTTTATAGCAGGGTTCCATTAGCAGTGATGTATATGCCTGCAGTGTGCATGCCAAGCCCGCGGTGTATATTTTAGGTATATTCTTGGTGTGCCTCTTTGTTTGTGCAGTCTGCAGTTTTCGAAGGTGGTTTGCTGACACAGAATTCAGGTTTCACTGCTACCTCTGCAGCTTCTGAATGGACACACACATGCACACACACAGACACATATGAACATGCACACCCACACACACACACACACTTTCATGCATGCACCTACATATGCACATTTACATGCAAATACCAAATATCGAAATACACACACACACACACAAACACACACACACTGGGACACTTTAATGTGAAAAGTGCTATGAAAAGATAAAACTGATTGATTGACTGATTTCTATAATATGGGTGATACAGCAACATTACCCATGACCCTGTGACTTTTAATGCTGGCTGTGTATGCCTATCTCAGACACTTAGCGTCAGAGATTGATGAGCCGTATGATGTTTGATCGAGCTGCGGGGGGGGGGGTCATGGGGGCAGAGGAAGCACTCAAGTAGAGGAATGGACATAAAATAATGTGAGGTCAGGCTGTACTGCCCTGCTTCATTGGTTTGCCTAGGAAACCATGGTGATGGCCGTAAACACCACTCTTCAGCGAAGGACTTCCTCTTTCACTTCCTGTTTCAAGGCCATCTGCACGTTTGTCAAGTCACGCTTCTGCCCTGAAGAAACCATGAGCTTGTCAGCTAGGGCATGACCACACCCAACTGAATCTGACCAGACCCAACCAGACCCAATTCACCCAGGCCAAACCTGTTGATGCCAGATCACAACAGGCCCAATGAGACCAAACCTGTCAATGCCAGACCAAACTAGACCAGCCTCACCCAGACCAGACCAGACCTGTCAATTCTGGACCAAAACAGGCCCAACCACATCGGACCGGTCCGTAACCAGACTAAAACAGTCTCTCAGAACATTCCTCATGACCATCTCATAACGATGGTCTCAACAGCTAGTGCGACACAAACAGATCTCCCACAATCAATATCCACACATGTGATGTCACTCCTGTCTTGCCCTTGAACTCTGCCCTATTTCTAAAAAACACAATGACACAGATCAGATGACAAAAAACCCATGAGAACTGTATCAAAGTGACTGTACATACAGCCAATGCAAACAACCACAGGCTTCCCCTCAGTTTGTTTTGGGACATAAAACCGACATTTTCGCTTTAATATGAATTTAATCTACTGATGGCATTAAGCGCTGCACTGAGCGCACTGCCTATTAACTAAAGACTATTGGAGAAATGGCCTAACCTCTTTTGCAGAGAGGATCTGACCTTCTTTCGCTTAACGAAACGTGAGGCTTAAATTGGGCACGTTCCCGTCAGTGGAGGATGCAGAGACATCGATACACAAGTTTTCCCACACATCAAGGCAAGATTCTCGCAAAAGTACCCCTTTCGCCTGGGGCTCGTTGTCACAAAGCAGGAGTACCGAGTTGCCTGGATAAGTGGACCGAGTGAAAAACCCGGAAACCCTCCTAAATCCGCAACGCGGACTGAGGTAAAAAGGGCTGTTCCAGGGTTTTTACTGTGCGGTTATCCAGCTAACTCAGTGATCCACCCTCGTGATACAGACGCCAGGCTACTCCAGAGCTTCCCTCCAATACGTCACTAGTAGCTCGTTACTTTCCTCCGCCATCTCCCTTTCACGCATTCCCGCCATTTGGCAGATGCTATTATCCAGCGTGACGTAGAGAGAGAAGGCGAGGGCGTAAGCCGGGGGTCGAGAGCAACAGTAACCCTAGAGGTGGGAGGTACGTACTCAGAAACCACAATCGTGAAAAAACCCTGGGCTCGGCCGTGAGCTAGGTCAGGCTGACAGGGGAAAAATACGAGAGGATTAAACCAACGGCGATATGTTCAATTTAGCAGCATGACAAGCTCACAATGCAACAAAAAAAAAAAAATGAAAAAAAAATAAAATAACAGCAATTTTCCTGTGGTTCCCACTCAAGTTCTTGGGCTCAGACCCCTGCTCTGGCAGGGGCATTAGAGGGGCAGGAATTGAGACGTTCGGTTTGTTTGTTCCCCGCGGCCACAGACGGCTGAAATAATACGGGCTTCTGCTGACGTCCAAGCGGAAAACTGGAATGCCGGAACATCGAGGAGAGACTTTGGAAAGCTGTGGGTAAGAGTGTAAACTGTGTAACCAGGTGTGTGTGTGTGTGTGTGTGTGTGTGAATATTCTGTGTGTGTGTGTGTGTGTGTGTGTGTCTATGTGTGCGTGAGTGTAAGCAGTGATTGTGGTATGTGGTGCGCGCGTGTGCATGAGTATGTTTTGAGCGTTTGTTTACGTCTGATTATGAAATCTGCACCATTACCAGCAAGCACCTTTTTCTTAACTGAGTGACAGTCGTACACTATAAACTGCAGAATTATGTTTGTTGTTACCTTCCTTGGTTTTGGGGGAGTGTTACAGTGAAACTTTGGCAGATACTGGGGAAGAGTTAATAATCATTATCTTTCTAAGATGTAAAAAAAAAAAAGAAGTCTAAATAACTTAAATAACTAAATAAAAGCCTAAATAACTCCAAATAACTTGTAAAAGTCATTTAGATGGTTTGGATTTACTATAACTCTATATAATGGCAGTCCCAACTAACCGAGTGGTTTTGCAAGGACATGCTTTCGACCCCAGTATCACCAGGACAATGGAGTGTGTTTGTGAGGACAGTGGTTCTGTCCCAGTATCACCAGGACAATGGAGTGTGTTTGTGAGGACAGTGGTTCTGTCCCAGTATCACCAGGACAATGGAGTGTGTTTGTGAGGACAGTGGTCTCCCAGTTTCTCCATCTTTCCTTCATTTTTCTTTTTTTCAGTCTCTTGGCCTATCTGCCTTCCTCTCTCTTGCATGGGGGACATATGCATTTATATTTCACATGAAGGTGTACTTCAAGCATAAAACTGCAACCATACACACAGTTTATGTGTCCTTGTGATTTTCTTGAGATTTTGTTCTGAAGTAATACTGTTTTGATATCTCATGCGAATTTCATGACAGGGTTACTTTTTTTTTTAACGCCTTTGCTAGGTTCTATCAAGGAACTAAAGAAGGGACGGAATGTTCCAAATTGCAGTCACATTACTGTACGCAGAGCGGTCGCACTCTACGTTTCTGACATCACTTTGTGGAGGAAGTGGTTTCGGTTGCACTTCTGGTTAAAAATATCCGCTATATAAAGAAGAGGAGGCAGATAACCTGAGGGCTGAGTTCTTCTCACCACACCACACAGCCACGCGCAGAGCGCCGGCAGCATTACAGCTTAAAGATCTCACTTTCTTTGTCTTTCCGTTAAATCAGTAGTTGTTTCAATCGTCACCTCCATTATTGCGTATAGAGACGCAAAGCTTGTGGCAAGCACGCAATTTCTGTGGTGGAACAGGAAAAAGCCAGACAAAAACAAAATAAAACTCAAAAAAAAAAAAAAAAAACATCAAAAAAGTGAATCAACAAGCTCTGTGTGCTTTTTTGTGTCACCTGTGTTCCTGTGTTACCAAGTCCATTTCATTTCTAACCGTGCATTATTAATTATTACTGATTACTGTCTTTACGATATTCTTGTTCAAACCACCACCCACAAATAGATGGAAATTCCTTAGCTAATTTCACTGGCCTTCTCTGAAGGGCGACATGGTTTCAGGTAATGTATACTGAACGGAAGTTCAAACCACGCATTTCGAAGGGGGTTTTTTGTGTGTGAAAGTGCCTTAATGCTTTGAAGTGCATTGAATTGCATTGTTTGATGCACTCAACAATGTACTTTGTTCTGCACTGTTGTATGAAAGGTGTGATACAAATTTTATTGTTGTTATTATTATTATTATTGTTATTATTATGAAGTGGACAGTTCACGATTTGTACCCACAAATAAAAGAATGTGTAACTCACTATACGGCATAAAAGGTATGCACTTTATAAACTTCGTTCCTTCCTGTTTATACTGTCACGGCTTGCTCAGAAGGGCATTGCGCCATATGTTCCATACTGAGCAACTGCCACGCAGGCACAGTCGCTGTGAGCAGCCTTCTGCGGTGGCGAGGAGGCTGGGGGGGGGGGCGCTGGACTTCGAGGGCGGAAGCAGGTTTTGACAGGTGTTTACTGTCTCCGAAAGGTTGACGGGACAAAGACCAGAGCTGTCTGCAGAGAGGTGTCACGGAGGGCGGTGTGTGGTGGGAAATGTCGCCCATCTGGATCCAGTACGAGCCGTCTAGTACACTAATCGTTTGGATCCACAGTACTTACCGGCCTTTTTTTCTCCCGCGTGTTAAAAAAAAAAATAATAACAATAATTGAATTCCCAGAATTCCATGGGGTCACTGGTGATGGGATTTCAAGGGAGCATTCCTCAGTGTTTTCTGTCTGTTCACCGTGTAGCTCCAGCTTTGCTGGGGAAAAAAAACGATACGAAAGTTTGCATCACATTCACTTCGCCGATGCTGTTATTCACAGGGCCCGTGCTGTAAAGGGCTAGATCACTGCTACTCTCAGGAAGTCTCTACTCTAAAGTGCAGTATCGCCAAGACGGCCCATCAGTAATAAGTGTTATGTGCATTTAACGACCAACAATTCATATTATAACTACAGAAAATATCACTAGAGAGATAGTAGTCTATTTGGTGTACTGATGGGGTTTCATAAAAAAAGCATTAAAAAAAAACAGTTAAAATAAACTCACAGGGCTTCACACAGTGTAAACTAGTGATGGGAGAGTGAGGGTTTTATTAACCAGAAACTGACAGAGCTGCTATATGACAACCCACTGCCTCACTGATTTCAACCAATTGTTGTGTTATGCGATGGCTAGAAAAAACCCTTTTTGATTGGTTCAGACAAGGTATTGACAGCCCACTGTGACACCACCCAGTAAGGGTTTCTTGAAACCCAAGTTTGCATATGTAACCACGGTTTTATCAGCTCTGGGTGACCATCAGGGGTCACGACCTCTCGGTACCGCTGGGTCTGAAGGGTTCTGAAGATCAACCGCTCATCGACCTTCCACTCACGGGTGAAGCCGCACCTCCTCCGACGAGATCGTCCAGCATCGTTCTCGTCCCCTCCCAAAATCGGTCGCTTATGGACGAGAGAAGAAAAAAAAATTGAAATGGGAGACAATTTACACGCCGGATCGTTAATCCGATTGGTTATCGCGCCGCGTTCCCCTCGTCCATCCGGTCCCTTTGACGGCTTGCTTCGTGCCGCCAGCTATCCCAGCATGCTTTGCGGATGCCACAAAATGGCTGCTCATTGAAAAGACGCCAAAGAAATTTGCTCTTCCAGTGGAATGATATACGGTGGGAAAAAATGTGAAATTCGGGAAGATATACATTTATATTTCAGATGAAGGTGTACTTTGAGGCATAAAATTGCATTAATAAAATGCATGATTTTTTGTGACTTTCTGAAGATATATAATCAGGGTTACTGTTTTACACCTTTTCTAGGTTAAATCATGGAACTAGAGATACTGTAGGACTCTAAATTGTTGTCACAGTGGTTTTCTTGCTGTCTTTCTGACATCAGTTTGTGGAGGAAGTGGTTTTGGGTTGCACTTTGGTCGAAAATGTCTGCTACACAAACGAGAAGTAGGAGATATCGAATCCGAAATTCACCATTAACATCGCCATAGGAACCCACAAAGTAACAGCAACAAGCTTGAGACACACAAAAGTCCAAATACAATGACACCCACCCATTATTTCACTTGCTATAATTGTTTTAAGTGTACTAAACTGTGGCACAGCCCACATAAATATTTTCTACTCCTCTAAGTTAAGCAATATGTTGCTTTATTCACTCATTTCCGTCACTGAGCTAGAAAGGGATTAATCATTCGATTAATGAAATACGTATTTGTTTTGGATACGAGTGAAATACGTATTTGTTTTGGATTCAAATACTTTTCTGTGTTCTGCTGATCTTGCCTGGTGTAATGGAGCCTGCTAATATGAACAGAAGGCGGGGTTTGCACTTTTTGAGAGTATTTCGTTGGTTCCAATACGATACAGACAAGATCAGCAATGCGTAGAAAAGTATTTGAATCCAAAACAAATGCACAGTTGACCCAGGTCTGGCTTGCACACTTACTCGGCCAAATAAAACTAGTGTAGCTAAGCCAGCTGGCTAGCTTGTGACCGCGCGATAAAATATGAGCTACAGCTTTCATGGCCATTAAAATAGGTTTGCAGCCTGGCCGAGGCAGAAGCAGGAATTTTGACAGCTGCGTAGGAACTTTGACGAGTTCTGACGAGTGGACAAACATTCCGGAATTTGGTGAACTAAGCAGGATTTAATTTGCCCAACCTAACCCTAACCCCCCCACCCCCACTCCAACCCAGCATTCAAAACAATATTTTATACAGTAAAATATCCAATGTCACCTCAGTACTAACAATGTCAATTCAACATATTTGGCCCTAATTGGGCCCAGTAAATCCACATTGGGCCCAAATTATCAAAATAACGGGCCAAAGTGGTTCTAGTTTGGATTTAATGTGCCCAATGTGCAGCAGCAGGGCGCCTTGTACCTCCTCCCACCCGACCAAAGGGATCACAGAGCTTCTCCACCCTAGCTATTCAAAGCCTCCGACAGTGTGTGGAACTGACAACTCCCATGTATCCTCTCTTCGAACCATCCCCATCCCACATGTGCCCAGCTAGTACCAAGGGTTAGCAGTATTCGTATCTTCACTGTAACTCTGTGTTTTGTAGTTGTCTATGACCATGAAATGCACTTTTTGTACATCGCTTTGGATAAAAGCGTCCGTCAAATAAATGTAATGTAATGTAATGTAATGCAATTGTGCCCAATTGCGATAATATGGGCAAAATGGGAACAAATGTTATCTGTTAGAGGGGAATTAACACTGTTAGACTTGAAGTAACACTGGACATTGTACTGTGCAGACTAATTAGGGGACCCCCCCCCCCCCCCTTCCCCCGGCCAATTAGCTCACTGATCCAGAGGTAACCGGGGGCAACCGAATCGTGCCTACGCAATGCCCCTGACAGGAGCAGGGCAGCCCAGCCCCTGCTACGGAAACTTCTAGACTCCAACTGACTCTGCCCGCTCGCATAAAGGCACTCACTGTGTCCAGCTGTTACGCGATATTCCTTTCAGTGGCAATGGATTCGCTGTTGATAATAATTCATTCTCTGTAAAAATCTCGGTCTGCGGCGTACATTCCGACGGCGAATTCTCGTCGGAGCAGTCCAGACGCGCGTCCCGCACAAACGCCGCTTCCTGTGCTCCCTGTCCCTTTTCGACGCCTGCCCTTGCTTGTGAACGACCCGTACGTAAGCGACACTTGAGACAGAAGGAGGGGGGGGGGGGGGTGTTTCGGAGGGGAATTGGGGGGTCGTGGGGTAACTCTCTCCAACCGCTTGCGTTGAGCGCTACCGTCCTCTTAATCCGCCATCTGGGCTGTGCGCAGTCACGTTCTGACTGCAGCGTAAAGGCTCATTTATGGAAAGCATTTTGTAACTATATACTTCGGCGGTTCTTTTTTCCCCCGTCCCCATGTTGTGGAGTTCAGAGGCGCACGTGAGGGGGCACATGAAGGTTCCGGGAGAAGCAGTAAGACGGCGATTCCCCGCCTTTCCGGGGGGAAGGTTAGTCTCTGACTGCTTCAGGCGAGCCAGGTGACTGACAGCCCACTGTAGCTCCTCCCTGCAGCTCGGCAGGCGAATCGCAGCTCTCGTCACAGCTCGTGAACCCGTGGATGAGTTACGGTGGTGTGCTACGGGACGGTCTGGATGCCTTTTTTTAGCCCCCGGGGAATGGGGCGTACCGGAATAGAACCGTGTCACCCCTCCAGCTCCCGGAGAGCCGGAGACTCTGCATCCCTTTTATTTCCCTGCCCTGGATTCAGTCCCATTTCCAACTTCCTGTGACGGGGTGACAGGGAGGTCATGGGGGGGGGGGAGGGCGTGGGCGGAGTGGGAGGGACCGTGGCGGGGGAAGGGGAAGGGGGGGGAGGTGGTTTTAGGGGGTTTTTCCAATTAACAACAGGAAAAAGGTCCAGGAGATCGAAAGCAAGTCTTTTTCCACTAACATGTACACACAGGAATTCAACCGCCTTAAAAGCTTAGGTAACCAGGCACACCTAATGCCAAGCCTTCACTCACAACGACCGAAAATAGCCGTAAACGTCCAGCACGCGGTCAGTTTTCCATCGTAGGTACCAAAGAGGAGGCATGATCATACCGTGCTTTTAGTATTAAATGCGTTTTATTGTCTGAATATTGTCTTCCTGTAGGCAGGAAAGCTGTCCTTTGCTGTATGTTCTAGTAGTATTCTTTTGTTTCTTCTTTGTGCTTTCTTTTTTTTTTTTTTGAGATTGTGACTGCATTTAAATGCTGTGGATATTGTTTTGTAACTTGAGGGCAAATTTTATTTAATCTTTTTTTTTTAGGTCGAAGGAAACGCATGAAGACAGGATTCAGGTCGAGGGTCCCATTCCCGTAAGGGTCGCCATGGTTTCTCAAATGCCCTCCAGCTCTTCGGGTCGTTAGTACAGTCAGGGATCAGCGGAAGAAGGGTTCTTCAGAGGGCAGCTTGTTTCGCAGGCCCAGATTGGCTGGCAATTGAAGGAGAGGAGAGAGAGAGAGAGAAAAAAAGGCCGAAGTTTGGCTGAAGTTTGCGACTCTTTGTTCAGAGCGATGACCAGAGCGAAGCTAAGATTTCCGCCAGATTGACTGGAATACCGCCCGCAATCTCCTGGGCCTTCTGAAGTACGGGGGGGGGGGGCAAGCTGAGGGAGGGGGGGGGGGATTGGGATTCCCCCCTGATTAAGTCAGACGCAGAAACAGTGTCGTCTCTGTGCCCGACCCCAGACCTGAAACACTCCGGAGGGGGACGACTTCCTGTTTCCTGTCCCCTGCATTGACGTATTGACGGGACTTCCAAGACAGGGGAGAGCTGGGCTGGTTTCAGGAGTGTGGGGTGATATTAGGTTTTTCTGGGGGGATTCTGGCCAGGCTTTGTGAAGGGCTCAAATCTCATAAATGGAGAATTCTGTCTTTCCTCAGATGTAATCTGTGGTCTGGATTAGTGTGTGTGTGTGTGTGTGTGGTGTGCTGTTTGTGTGTGTGTGTGTGTGCTTCCTTGCTTCTGTGTGTGTGTGTGTGTGTGTTTGTGTGTGTATCTTTGCATGCGTGTGTGTCTGTGCATGTGTGTGTGTGTGTGTGTGTCAGCGTGTTTGATTTGTGTGTGTGCATGTGTGCATCTCTGTGTGTATGTGTGTGTGTGTGTGTGTGGGTGAGTGTGTGTCAGCATGTTTGATTTGTGTGTGTGCATGTGTGCATCTTTGTGTGTATGTGTGTGTGTGGGTGAGTGTGTGTCAGCGTGTTTGATTTGTGTGTGTGCATGTGTGCATCTCTGTGTGCATGTGTGTGTGTGGGTGAGTGTGTATGTGTGTGTGTGTGTGTGTGTCAGCGTGTTTGATTTGTGTCTGTGCTTGTGTGCATCTCTGTGTGTATGTGTGTGTGTGGGTGAGTGTGGATGAGTGTGGATGGGATGACTGTCTCTGTTCATCTTGACGTGCTTTCACATGTTGAGGCCTTATGGACAGAGAGGCCCTTTTCTGTGCTGCGAGTCTTGCTCAAGAGCCCGTTCCCTGCCCTTCCTGTCAGAAGTCAAGTGCGCTCTCAGCACAACTGGAGTTCCCATCATGCCATAGTCTTCACAGGAAGGCTGCGAACATAATTTCCTCAGATCCTGAGGCCAAGGGTCTGTGTGACTCAGCAGAACCCCCACCTTCCCTCTCCTCTCCTCATTTCTCTCCTCTTCTCACCCCTCTCATTTTCTCTACAAAAAGAGGCACGGTGAGTTTTGAGGAGAGAGGGAAATTACACCCCAGTCTCCTCATCATCCTGCATGTGTGTGTACAGTGTCTAGGTGTGTCTTAGTTGTGTGTACAATGTTCGAGTATGTATGCACACTATAACTACTGCTGCAAAGAATTACAGCACCTAAACTACACAACACTATAACTACTGCTGCACAGAATTATAGCACCTAAACTACACAACACTATAACTACAACAGCACAGAATTACAGCACCTAAACTACCCAACACTATAACTACAACAGCACAGAATTACAGCACCTAAACTACACAACACTATAACTACAACAGCACAGAATTACAGCACCTAAACTACACAACACTATAACTACAACAGCACAGAATTACAGCACCTAAACTACCCAACACTATAACTACAACAGCACAGAACTACAGCACCTAAACTACACAACACTATAACTACAACAGCACAGAATTACAGCACCTAAACTACACAACACTATAACTACAACAGCACAGAATTACAGAACCTAAACTACCCAACACTAACTACAACAGCACAGAATTACAGCACCTAAACTACCCAACACTATAACTACAACAGCACAGAATTACAGAACCTAAACTACACAACACTATAACTACAACAGCACAGAATTACAGCACCTAAACTACACAACACTATAACTACAACAGCACAGAATTACAGAACCTAAACTACCCAACACTATAACTACAACAGCACAGAATTACAGCACCTAAACTACACAACACTATAACTACAACAGCACAGAATTACAGAACCTAAACTACCCAACACTAACTACAACAGCACAGAATTACAGCACCTAAACTACCCAACACTATAACTACAACAGCACAGAATTACAGCACCTAAACTACACAACACTATAACTACAACAGCACAGAATTACAGCACCTAAACTACACAACACTATAACTACAACAGCACAGAATTACAGAACCTAAACTACCCAACACTATAACTACAACAGCACAGAATTACAGCACCTAAACTACACAACACTATAACTACAACAGCACAGCATTACAGCACATTAAACTACACAACACTGTCACTACAACAGCACAGAATTACAGCACCTAAACTACACAACACTATAACTACAACAGCACAGAATTACAGAACCTAAACTACCCAACACTATAACTACAACAGCACAGAATTACAGCACATTAAACTACACAACACTGTCACTACAACAGCACAGAACTACAGCACCTAAACTACAGTTTAACCCCTGCCTGTCAGTGATTTTGGGCATTGATTCATGGTTCTGGCTCTGCGTTAACTCATTACGGTGCTCTTCGCAGCACTGTGTTATGGGACCAGATTACTGTACAGCGGCACCAGAAAAGACTGTGGAATCATTTGACCTTTTTGTGGTCCCTGAGCTTGCGCAATACACAGCCCTCGTTAGAGTCAGTCGGCGATGACAGCTTCCTGCTGTCGCGTCCGCTGCAAGCGGCGGCGGCAGGATCCCACGAGCCCTGCCCTCCATTTTCACGCTCTTATCTCCTCCTGAATCGTGACATGACTCGCCCCAAAGAGACCAGAGCGGCAAATTAGTTTTATTGCCACATTTAGTCTTTAAAAACAACCCCAAAAAAATTCTATGAATTCCTGGATACCTCGTCCAGTTCCTTGATAGCTGCCAACCTACCGCTGTTCCCAGCTGGCATATAATGGGGGGTGGGGGTGGGCTGGCTTCAGGGATTTGGGAACAGTACAGCTGGATCACTGGCATGGAACAGCAGTCAGGATTACAGAATAATGAAAGGGTCTCTAGTCACTGCCAAAGCCCCCGTTAGCACTGTGTAAAGTAGAAGCGTGTGTTTTAAGAACTCTTAATTTGGGTGCTTTTTCTCTCTAGGTCTCTTTCCTGCTTTTAGAAAGAAAAAGAAAAAAAAATTCAGCATGTGAGGTGCATTAACCACACATGCCTGCTGATTTCAGTTTTATTAAACTTTGGAGTTCAACACAGCCTGGAGGAAAACATCTGCAGAGAACAAACAAACATGTTGAGGTAGATTACTGAGGTTGTCGTCTGGGGCAACCTCCACCATCATCATTACAAAAGTTGCAGCTCAACAGTCAGTTCCCTTTAAACTCAACGGCGCACTCAGTATGATATTGAGAAGTTTTGGTAAACAGAGCTGAAGTGAGAAGGCCTAGATCCTGTTTCCCCTGCGCCGACTCCCCAGCGAACACGTCCGCGGTGAAAAGGTGGTGAAACGCCACCGCTGAGGTTAAAAACCTGGCTACGTTTTTTTTGTTTTTCGAAAAAAGTGAAAGTTTTCGGGCCGACGAGGAACGTAGCCAGGCTATATCCAGGTATGTCCTGGGATATGTTGAGTTTAGCCCAGTCAGTTTCACGTCGAAACGTCTCTCAGTGTAGGCTTCCACCCCTCAAGGCGTCTGCTTCACTTCTTCTGACCCATTGCTGACTTACATGGAATCAAAAGGGTGGTATCCAATGCTGGGTAATGGGGACTTATGTGACAGCACGCGAACAATGTTAGGAGAGAGAAGAGTGAGAGAGTAATGGCTTGTTATTAGAAGTCTCCCAGAGAGCCTGGATGGCTCAGTTGACAGAGCGTCAGACTTTTAATCTGAGGGTCTAGGGTTCAAGTCCCTATTTGGGCATAGCAGTCTGAATTATGAGGTTTTTAAGTCATAAAAAAGTTTCCAGCGTTCCTTACGGTTCTTTGCTCTGGATAAGAACCACTGCCAAATGATTGTAAATGTAGCTTTGACTAGTCTTGTACCAGTCTGTTCATGGCTAACTTTTGGTTCTAAGCTGGTATCAGTTTGTTCATGACTAACATTAGGTTCTAAACTGGTATCAGTCTGTTTGACTAACTTTTGGTTCAAAGCTGGTATTAGTCTGTTAATGACTAACTTTAGGTTCTAATCTGTTATCAGTCTGTTGGACTAACTATGGGTTCTAAGCTGGTATCCATCTGTTCAGGACCGACATTCAGTTAGAAACTGAAAACAATCTGTTTATGACTACCAGATATCCATGTTTCAAAAAATGATTTTCTATGTTTGTTTAATTATTATGAGTCACATCAGTTCTCAGGCAATTTGTATTATGTTGTGCTGAATAATTCAATAAAGACAATTAGCCAAACTAGCATTGTGTTAAAATCTATTTCTGCACAAAATGATGGAACTTTAACATATGTTAAACAGGAGCTTAACAAATAAAGAGTTTGTTTGGGATGGAAACCAGTGAACACAGTTTGTGAAAATGTTCTTATTTTAAAGTTTTCCTTCCCCGCACCTTACCAGGGGCCTAAAATTTGACCTCCATCCTCGCTGATCTTTGTGAATTCATACCACTGGTTTCTCTTCATCTTCCTTAGAACGTATTACTCTTGCTTCCAGTGGTCAGCCTGGAGGCCCCTTTTGAGTTTTTTTTCCCCCATCCACCTGTACGTATAGATGTATCATTGGTTTACGTCATTTTTAAACTTATAATACTTTAGGTTACGGAAATAAAAACAACAGAACTGAGCAGAAATCAAAACAAACGACAACAAAAAAATTAAATTGACAAAACATAACAAAACTGAACCAGGGACGTTGCATAGGCAAAAGTTCAACTGTGGACGTGCCGTTTCTCTTCGCACCTAACCATTCGCAGTCTAACCGAGGCCTCTTCACGCCCCAGAAAACGCTTTGCATCGCACTTCGCTGTTTTCTGTTCTCTCACTCGTTCGCTTTCTTCCTCCTCACCCCTCGGTTCCTGTTCCACAGGTGCTGCGGTTTCCACAGCTGCGTTTTGCAAAGCTGGCAGAAACCTCGGCGGTGGCTGTTCTACTGATAGAGACCTCAGAAGTGGTTGCTACGCTGATAGAGACCTCAGCAGTGGTTGCTATGCTGATAGAGACTTCAGCAGTGGTTGCTATGCTGATAGAGACTTCAGCAGTGGTTGCTATGCTGATAGAGACTTCAGCAGTGGTTGCTATGCTGATAGAGACTTCAGCAGTGGTTGCTATGCTGATAGAGACTTCAGCAGTGGTTGCTATGCTGATAGAGACTTCAGCAGTGGTTGCTATGCTGATAGAGACCTCAGCAGTGGTTGCTATGCTGATAGAGACTTCAGCAGTGGTTGCTATGCTGATAGAGACTTCAGCAGTGGTTGCTACACTGATAGAGACCTCAGAGTTGGTTGCTATGCTGATGGAGGCCTTAGCTATTGTTGCTACGCTGATAGAGACCATAGCAGTGGTCGCTACACTGATAGAGACCTCAGCGGTGGTTGCTATGCTGATAGAGACCTCAGAGTTGGTTGCTATGCTGATGGAGACTTCAGCGGTGGTTGCTATGCTGATAGAGACTCAGCGGTGGTTGCTATGCTGATGGAGACCGCAGCGGTGGTTGCTACGCTGATAGAGGCCTTAGTGGTGGTTGCTGTAGCGTTGTGGTGCCTGCCTCAAGTGGTCGAAGGTTCGTAACCGAGCCGTTCGTAACCGAGCCGAGCCCGCAATAAACAAAAAGCGCATAATTTGCATTGCTCCGTGGAGAAGCGTCTGCTATGCAATGTAAACAGTCCAATGGGTCGCCATAGTGACTGAACTGAAATTGTGACCATAGGACTCTAGGTCTGGGCCGGGATTCATAAAGTTTTTTTATTAACACTCGGTAACATGTTCAGTGTTAATTCAACTCTAAGAGAGTACGTACACTATAGCCGCGTTTCCACCAAAATTACCCGGAACTTTCAGTCCCAGGAACTACTTTACCAGGAACTAAAAGGTTCCTTCAGCCAATGGTTGTCTGCGTTTCCACCGGGGTCTAAAGTACCGCGAAGATTAGGCAAATTAGCCCACTGACATATGATTTCTTCTGTAACCCCATACTACCACCGAAGTAGCCTACATTATTTTCTAATTACCGGGACAGCCCGGAGGGGTTTATTCCACTTATATACAACGGGTTACCAACAATGACTATATATGGTTACTTTTGTATTTATTGATTTTCATATATCCTCTCAAACACATTCATTAACAGCAGAAAACATGCACACGTTGTAAACAATTTGCTGTTTTATTACTTTCTCGTCGTCAATTCCATATAGGCTAATCGCAAAATGACAAGAATAGAACGAAAACTCGGACTTGCGTGAAAATGTAAATTAGTAGTGGTACAGCCACCGTTTGCTTTCCTTCGAAGTTACTGCTAGCCGAGCAGCGAAGTGTGCCCTCCAGATGCGAACCATGCACCATAAATGAGTCCATAGTCTTCCTGGTCTTTTCGTGGAATTGAAAAATGGCAGTAAAATTGAGTAAAATTACGGCAGTCTGAAAAAGCTAAAGGGAAGATTACTAGAATTAACCTGTTATTTTACCCGGATAAAAAGTGCGGAAGGTGATTTCCAGTTTGCTTGTACTGTATCACCAATGTTAATTATGCAGAACTACCGCATACCTCACATAACTGTATCAAACGTTTTGAGTCAATTACAACGGGCTAACAAAGAAAATCCGGAAGAAAATATTCAGCAACCGAATTAATCCGTTTGAATGTTTTGGTAGCCTACGTAATATGCTGTCCCAGCACGAATGCTTAGCATTTTATAAAACGAATACTAAAGCAAGAAAAGAACAGAAGAGCACACGTTATAATTCCAAGACGTTGACAGGCTATAACCAAAAGTAGGCTACTGCGCCGCATAACATACAAGTTTGATTTGAAGTTATTATGAAAATAAATTGGTTTGCCGCTGCATATTTTCAAACATGGCGGGTAATGGCGGAAAATAAATACAACACAAATGCTACGAGTACTCGACCAATCAGAAATGTTCAGCGCTGCAAGCTCCACCCAAAAGGTTCCTGTACTTTCGGAAAGTACTACCCCCCGAGCAGGAACGTTTTGGGGGGTAAAACAAAGCCCCCAGAACTAAATTTAGACCCTAGTTCCTGCGGTGGAAACGCACTGAGTTCCTCAAAAGGTTCCTAGTTCCGGGGTATAGTTCCTGCGGTGGAAACGCGGCTTATGAGTGCATTAGGGACCACATGTACTCTGCAACGATTTTTAACACTGGGCATTTTATTGTGTACTAATCAAAGTCTTTATGAATCCAGGCCAAGACCTACAGTCCTGTGGTCACAATGCCAGTTCAGTCACTATGGCAACCCATTGCATTGTTTACATAGCAGAGCAGATGCACATCGCAATGCAAACTATGGACTTTCTGAGGTAAAAAAAAAAAAAAAACCCCCGCGTCACGTGAAAAACCCTCAAACAGTGGCGAGAAAGTACTCCCTGATGGGAAGAAATCTCAGGAGGAACCCAGCTATAGAAGGGGAGTCCTGCTGGGCTGGGTGGAGTAAAGTAGGGAGTAAGGTAGAATATGGACTGATCTGAGATCAGCTCACATACTCCGTGACGCTTGATGAATATTGTCCGTATTGGACTCACCCCGTCAAAAGCTGAGTTAACACTGAACATATTTCTGTGGAAAACAATCATAATAATCCATGTTATGTCCCAGGATATGGACAGGAAAAACCTGGTCCTAGATCAGCCCTTCAGCGGTGAAACTCCTCGTGAATTTGGGCCCTGAACTCGGGTCAGCTCAGACTCCCCCCCCCCCCCCAATCTATACGTGTAAGATATGGACAGCGGAAACCTGATCTAAGGCCAGCTCAGGCACTCTGAGACGCTCTCAGGTCAGTTTTGGCAGCATAATACCGTGGCGCACAGGACGTATCGTACACACAGGCATTTCACACTCGTTCGTGCAGGAAGCCACAGCCCCGCAGCGCTCCTCTGTGTGACTCGCTGTGTTTACTGTGTTTTTGCGTAGCGCTTATGTAGCCGTTGCCCTAAAAGGAGACTTCGCTGTAGAACTCGACGTTTTCAAAAGTCGTCATGTGAAATTCTTCTCGATCCTTTTGTTCGAGTCAGCCAAACAAAAGGATTCGTTTTTTTTATTTAGTGACATGAATTATTACTCAGCATTACACACTATGCTCAGCAGACTTAAGGGCATCAGAACGTGCACCTTGCACAGATGCACAATGGTAAATGGACTGCATTTATATAGCGCTTTTATCCAAAGCGATTTACAATTGATGCCTCTCATTCGCCAGAGCAGTTAGGGGTTAGGGGTTAGGTGTCTTGCTCAAGGACACTTCGACATGCCCAGGGCGGGGTTTGAACCGGCAACACTCCAACTGCCAGACAATCGGTTTTACCTCCTGAGCTATGTCGCAATTGCAGTGTCCCACCCAGGAATCAAACCTGCAACCTCAGAGTAACAGGCCCAGGTCTCGAACCCCTGCACTGCACACTATGCCATACAGAGCAGTTACTACCACCACAATATTAATACCATTATAGCTAATAATACATTTGTGCACTGCTTGCGTCATTGCCCACTGAAAAGCTTGTGCATAAATACAGTATGTGATTAGCTATAACTATGCTAACCATTGTGCCACACATTATGCTATGCTCTAACATCATACCAGCGCAATGCTAGCAACGTTTTCGCTAATAACGTATTTAAGCACACTGGCTCTGGCGAGTTATTTCACTGAATGGATGCAAAATCAGGGGTGCAGGGGTGCAAGCTCTGCTGAGGCACTCAGACGGGGTTTCCCGGAAAAAGCAAGCGCCCATCGTACCGCCAAAAGCTCCAGCTGTCGATGCGCCAGCTCTCGGCAACTTGGCGCCAACGCCGTTCGCTAACGGCAGCGCCGTCCGCAGCTCTGCATTCCTTTTCGCGCCCGATCCTCGTCTTGGCTGGCTCACTTCGAACGTCCGGTGACCGCACTGGTTCAGCGCAGATTTGATCCGCAAAACTCTGACTTTTTCCTTTTTTTTTCTACGGCGCTTTTTTTCCAGAGAAGTGTCACAAAGACGTTTCGCAGAGTAGCAAAAAAGAAGAAAGACAAAGAAAACCAAAAAAAAAAAAAAAAAAAAAAGAAAGGGGCAAACACCAGCCCTGAACCCCCCCAAATAGCAAGCAAATGATGTAAAAAAACAACAACAACAACAAAATAAAACAACTCCCCAGTGGGGAGAAAAACCCTCAAATGGCAAAGAGCCGAAAAAACACCCCCGGGAGGAACCCGGCTGTAGAGGGGGAGTCCATCCTCTGCTGGCCAGTCTGCCGTGCCAAGGGCAGGCTGTTACTGGGGGCCCCCTCACCCTGCATCTCCGGGGGAGGGGGGCGGAGTGCAACCCCCCCCGAAGGGGGCAGTATACTCGATACTCAGCCACGATCCAGCCCCAGCTGGACACGGCGCCGCGCACAAACGCGTGCGTGCTCATTTAGGCTCCGGACTGCTCGTTTAGAAACCGATGGGCGGACGATAATTTCAAAGTCACCGTAGTTTACTTAGCAAGAAAAGAAAGGAAGAGTGAGTCAGACCGACTTTGCATAGCTCGAAGCGTCCGCATTTGTATACTTACGGAGGGTATGTTTCTGGCCTTAGTGTCTATTCGGGGGTGACAAGCGGTATGGTGGTTTTATACTCAGAAAGTTAAGACGGCCTTAATGACAGCACCAAATTTCATGAATTACTGCAAAATGAGCAGGCACACACTTATTTTTTAAAATAAACGTAAGCCTTTGTGAGTATAGGTGCAACACAGAGGGGGTGTACAGATGCGTTCAGGGTGAAATTCTTCCTCATTTTGCTCTTTACATTGAGAAAGTGACATAGGCTATGCATCTCCCCGGTCACGAAAGTCCTACAGAGATGACAGACTGAAGGGCGAAACTGACTGCCTCTTAGCAGGTGAGAAAATCTTATCGGTATTGACAGAGAACACACCCACCGACTGCTTCAGTGCCAACAAGGATTTCGCTTTTTCGTGGACTTTGTACTCTGTGCTGTGCTTACATTGGCTGGGCTTGCGACTGTTCTAATTCCGTTGTTGTGTTTCATGCGTTTGGTTTATGTGTATTACTTATTATTATTATGCATGACACATTCCAACTTTCTGACCTAGCCTATGCTCACTTTATGAACTGGACTCAATGTGTTCGTGGCTATGAATAACTGTTACATAATGAGTACTGCACCTTATCAGATCTGCGTTTTGTAGTTGTTCCAATGACCTTCGGTGTACACTTATTGTATGTCAATCTGGATAAAAGCTTATAAATGCACTGTAAATGGTGTTGTCATTTTCTCCTTGGGGATATACTGTATAAAGGGCATTGCATTATATTTCAATTGTTTTACATCGTACTGCATTGCGTTGTATTGTGTTGTGTTGTATGGATTTGTATTACTACTAATGTTAAAAACTAGTTTAAATTAATATATAATAAATGATGACTTTTTTTTGGCAGAACAGGAGGTAAATCTGCCCTGCACGGCACACACAATCCCAGAAGCCTGCTGACCATGACCTGGATTTAATCAAAACATTTCCTTAATTTTGCCGACCAGAAAAATACAAGCGTTTGTCCATTTGTCGTTTGTTATTTTAATCACAAGATTTGTAAAGTTATTTTGCTACCTCCTTGATGGGGTGAGAGGTGGGTGGGGGGGCAGGGTTGGGGGGTGTTGGTGGTTTGTAACAAAAAAATGTTGTTTTTTTTTTTACAGCGTTTCAGATTTATGGGCAAATGTTGATGGCATCCAAGTCTCTTGGTCTTCCCACATTTCCCATGTTACCCTTTGCCAGCCTAGTGCCAGCTTACTGAAAATATTTCTGGGAAGCCTTTGAAGGCCGTTGATTAATTCTGTATGAGAAGCCAGGCCCGGGACTGAAAAATGTTCACTGTTTTGGCTGAAGAGAGGGATGGGAACTGGAGGAAATGTCAGCAATGGAAATGGCAGCCATAAAACTAGTATTTATATGTCCTTGGTAGCCAATGTGAGGAAAGAGAGGCCATCGTAGTTTAAAACAACTTGTCAGTTTATTTTATCATTTCTTTTTATTTTCAAAAGCATAAATTAAAGGTATTTGGCAACACTTTCTATTAATGTTCTTTCATAAGAGGTACATACCTGCTTCATAAACACTACACAGTACCTTCATAGACACTATATGAACATTAATTAAATTATTATGCCAATAGTGCACAATGTTGTGCTTTGTCACTACTGATGTCACTATGAACCTAACCCTAACCCAACCCTCTTCATAAGCCTAACCCTAACCCAATCCTCACTACAAACCTAACCCTAACCCAACCCTCACCATAAACCTAACCCTAACCCAATCATCCCGGTATACCTAACCCTAACCCAACCATCCCTGTATACCTAACCCTAACCGCGACCCTAAACCTAAATTTGGGTGGCACACTTCACAGAACTCCTAATGCATGTGGGCCTGGGTGGTGTGAGGAAGTGTGTGGGTCTCTTGCTTTCCTCTACGTCTCTCTGCGACAGCATGCCGCCCTTTATAATCCTCTGGCTGGCTGAGCACAACCTGTCCTCTTTCAGGTGGCCATGCTGAACAGCCACATATACCTTACTGTGTTGGGGCAAAAGATCCAGTTCTGTTTCGCTCTGTGTTGTTTTGTTTTTGTTGTTTTTTTTTTCTGGTTAATTTTTTTTCCATTGTGATGTGTGATGACTCTATATATACGTCAATGCCTATCTAGCAGTTGTAGATGTGGCTATGGCCATTGAACAGCCTACCCAGAATGCAGCTGCATATCTTCAAATGGCGTGGGCTAGTGTAGGCTGTAGCAAAGTCGCTGCAGGATGCATCTAGCTATTTGCGGTAACCCTAACCCCAATGCGTCACTGCGATGGTTAAAATCAAAGAGAGAAGCCAAGTCGAGACTGATACATCTATTAGCCGGAATTCCGGCGATTGTATCAGTGAGTAACACAGAACGCAGAGAAATGGTTAAAATAGACAACGCAGTGCGCAATGCGTCAAGATGGCTGTGCACAAGTGTCGCCTTGGAGGTCGTTCAAATGAAACCCCCAGAAACGTACCCCTCTCCCTCTTTGTACACCCGCACATCAAAGGAAAAACTGTGAAACATCAAAGAGAATCACAATCACAACACAATAAGTAATAAGTTACATCCTTAAACAAAGAATCTCCTGTGTTATCTCTGAAAGCGTAACATAGCACGTTAACCATCAGTAATCCAGCAAGCTTCTGCTTTAGAGGTATACACCTGTACGGTTTTGACTGGTGTACCCATTTATTATTATTATCATTTGCAGTAAGCATTTTATTATATAATTAATTATTATATTTATGTAAAGTAATCTCTCATTAATACCACCATTTTGTTGTTCATGACCTCAGCTTGTCAACAACACCTCACATGATTACACATTTAACAGATTCCGTACTTGGCTGTTTATTGACAGTGCTGCTGGATCATCACTTTTATGGTCCATTTTAAACTGTGCTGTCTCCGTGAGCAAACCCTCATAAATATAAATATGCCAGATGTATAATTTTCTCATGACATGCCCGACAAGCTTCCCATAAAAGTTTGGCCATGGTCAGGTTGATGCTGTGAGCTGAGTTTTAACCCTTTGCCCGTGGTATGTACACTTTCTGATATTATGTTTGTTTTCTGATGCTATGTTATGTCTTCTGATGTTCCGGCTCTCCTTCGAGTCATGCTCTGGCCCGTATTGGGAAAATAATGGATTCTTCTAGAGCGTTTCGGCTCTGTCTGTCCCTCCCTCTTCGATATTCAAAGGAAAATGTCTTCATGAGCTCAATGGGAACTCCCCAGTATTCTGAAATATTGTAGGTCATATGCCAACCCCCCCCCCCAGATGCCTCCACTCCCTACTGTCCTCTTTCCCTCCCAGCCACTCCTATACAGATGCCAATTTTCTCTTTACTACCTGTTTAAAAAAAATGAAAATAAATACTGGAGTATAATAAATGACAAAAATTAAATAAAGATCAAATGAGTCTGAAAAATTGCGCTTTTCTCAAAATACCCTTTTACAAAACAACAAAGTTTTTCTTCCTCTGTCTTTCTCTTTCACTCTTACACACACACACACACTCCCTTCCTCTCTCTGTCTCTCTCTCTCTCACTCCCTCCCTCCTCCCTCTCTCTCTCTCTCTCTCCTCCCCTCTGTGTCTCTGTGTTGAGCGCACGAATTGAATCTCAGCCAGTGGAACAGAACAACACAGAGGGACAGAGAGAGAAAGAGAGGGGAGAAAGAAGAACAGAGAAACAGAAAGATTTTAGAAAAAAACAAGGCAAAAGAGAGGCAGAGAAACCGAGAGACGGCCGTGAGATAAAGACAGAGATAGGGATAGGGGAGAAAGAGAGAAAGAGTTTCGGGGTGACCGATTCAGGGGCGTTTGGGGTGCGCCGCACGTGGGATCTCGGTGGGCTCTGTTCCTGTTCCACACGGGCCGAGACCAGGAGCTTTCACCGGCTTCACTCAACCGATACGGAGGAGTTCCCTTCCCTTTTTCTCCCGCCGGCTCTCACATTAACCAGAAAAGCTTTTTAATTTTTTTATTCTTTTTATTTTTTTAAACCTTTAAAACTAATAAATTAATCTTGGATTTATTTTTAATTTTTTAATTTTTAATTCGCGGAATTTTCCTCCCCCTTTTTAAAGATGGGACTTGGTCCGTGTCTCCTGATTCTGGGTGAGTCTTTTGTGTGCGTTTGCACTTGTTATGTGAGAAAGTGATGTGAGCCATTCAGCACACATTCGCCTACCGTTTATCGGCAATAACAAATGTTCTATTGGCAAAGCACTTGAACAGTACAAATGTGCTACATATTACAGTATACACGTGTTTTATGTATAATAATTCTAGTTGGCAGAGCAATGTTAAATAAAATCAGCCACAATTCTAGTTGACAGAATATGGTTCAATAAAAAGTTACTATAACTGAGGAGAGTAGGTGGAAAAAGTTGTCTTTGTTTATAGTAGATTGTGATTAGTAGATTATAGGAAGTTAATATAACCTGTGGTACAGTGAGAGTGTTCTGTGGCACTAGCACGGTGAATAGCGTATCCAAACGGCCCGTCACACAGAAGAGCTGCTAGTTCGCACATGACCGAACGGGTGAGAAATCATGCTGCAGTGTATCATATAATATTTTACCTGCTTTCGAGATAAAGTTTCTGTTTTAGTGATGACTCACTCTGGGTTTCTTTTTTGTTGTTGTGTTTCCATGGGAAAGGGTGTGTATGTGGGTAAATGGGTTTAAGAAATGGGATTAAGTAGCTAATATTTCTTTTAAAAATCATTCCCAACAGCTTGCCAAATAACTTAAGATTGCAAGTTGTATTTTTCATTGGCTCTGCCTTCGAGAAGAAATCTTCCCGATCTTCCTTAGACTGCCCGGTCTGGTTTTTTTTCCTCTACCCCTGGAGCAACGGCAGAGCGTGTTCAGTATTCAGAGAAAGCGCTGTGGCTCGCCGTGAGTTCGCTGTACGCTGTCAGCAGAGCTGGAATGAATAGCTCCAGGGTCTCTTTGTTTTGGGAGCTCTCTCCAACGTTTTTTTGCTGCGGTACGCTCGCTATTTTCCGGGACAAAATAAAAAATAAAAAAAGTTTTCACCGTGGGCAGCTGCCATCTGTGGTTATATCCCTGTGTTTATAGCTGGCTGGCATGCCAACAGCGCCCTCTCAGCAAGTTTGCACTGAACGGGGATTAAGTGTTCAGTGCTGGCAGCCCTGTGTTTGGACCTCCTGTCACTGTGTGTGTGTGTGTGTGTGTGTGTGTGTGTGTGTGTGTGTGGGTGTGTGTGGTGTGTGTCTGTGTGTGTGTGTTCGTGCGTATTCATGCTTGTCTGTGCGTGCATGTGTGTGCATGTGCATGTGTGTCTGTGCATGTATGTGCATGTGTTTGTGTGTGTGCATGTGTGCATGTGTCTAGGTGTGTTCTGAATTATAGGTCCAATCACAGCACTGTGACCGCAGAAGCATATGCTGTGAAGGAAGTGGTAATGACAGTGAGCGTGCAGATTAGAAACCTGCTGGACATGTGCAGCGTCTCTACAAAAGACCGAAGGAAATTGCTCAGGCAGCGATATTCTATATTAGCGGTAAGAAGAATGATTGCATTGAGTTCGTTAAACAGATAGACTGACGGCATCTCTGCAGAATGGGCCATTGAAAAGGAGGAGAAGAGCCTCTTTCTGTCTCGGCTGAGGGGACTGGGCTAAATCTGATGCACTTCTCCCATGACCTCACACTGCCACTCTGTCACATGCCCAGTCACTCCCACAGACACGCCCAGTCACTCCCACACACCCAGTCACTCCCACACACACGCCCAGTCACTCCCTCAGACACGCCCAGTCACTCCCTCAGACACGCCCAGTCACTCCCTCAGACACGCCCAGTCACTCCCACACACACCCAGTCACTCCCTCAGACACGCCCAGTCACTCCCACACACACGCCCAGTCACTCCCTCAGACATGCCCAGTCACTCCCACACACACCCAGTCACTCCCTCAGACACGCCCAGTCACTCCCACAGACACGCCCAGTCACTCCCTCAGACACGCCCAGTCACTCCCACAGACACGCCCAGTCACTCCCTCAGACACGCCCAGTCACTCCCTCAGACACGCCCAGTCACTCCCACAGACACGCCCAGTCACTCCCAAAGACACGCCCAGTCACTCCCACACACACCCAGTCACTCCCTCAGACACGCCCAGTCACTCCCACAGACACGCCCAGTCACTCCCACAGACACGCCCAGTCACTCCCACAGACACGCCCAGTCACTCCCACACACACGCCCAGTCACTCCCACACACACACACAAGCGCAAACACACTTAATATCTCTCATACACAATCCTCTCACACATACACAAGCACAAACACACTTAATATCTCTCATACACAAGCTGTCACACACAAGCACAAACACACTTAGTATCTCTCATACACAAGCTGTCACACACAAGCACAAACACACTTAATATCTCTCATACACAAGCTCTCACACACGAGCACAAACACACTTAATATCTCATACACAAGCTGTCACACAAGCACAAACACACTTAGTATCTCTCATACACACACAAGTTCTCACATACACAAGCACAAACACACTTAATATCTCTCATACACAAGCTGTCACACACACACAAGCACAAACACACTTAATATCTCTCATACACAAGCTGTCACACACACAAGCACAAACACACTTAATATCTCTCATACACAAGCTCTCTCACACACACAAGCACAAACACACTTAATATCTCTCATACACAAGCTGTCACACACACACAAGCACAAACACACTTGATATGTCTCATACACACACAAGCTCTCTCAGTGGCACAAGTGCACATGGATGCGTGCGCGTGTGCGGTCGCAGCTATTGCGAATCCGTGCTTGTTTTTTTACTTTCATAAATCTCATGCCGGAGGTCTTACAGTCCTGCGTTCCTGTTCCACCGTGTGTGTGTGTCCACAGTGTTTTTTTATGGTTATGGAACGAGGCTTGCAACTCCTGAGGTTGCAGGTTCAAATTCATGGTGATACTTCACTCCTGTAGCCTTGAAAAACCCCAGAACCGTTTAAAAAAATGGAGCACGTTTTTTAAAAACTCTTTGAAATATGAAACCATTAAAGATGTTTCCACTTCTGAAAATTTATATCTCAGTTCAGTGTGAAATATTGTTTTTGTGTAATTTCTTAATCAACATGACATCAATATGATATTAATTGTAATTCATTTCTCAGACAGCATATTTTCTGTAAAATACTCCAGAAATACTTTTGTGCCACTAGTGTACGTTTAGCAAATATTTAGCTTGTCAGATTTAAACAAAAACAATTATCACCGCTCACTTCTAAACAATAGTTATACTATTGTTATATTTTAGAAAAAATTATGCAAATGTAACCACACGTTAGAAGTATTGATACACTCATCATTTACTTACAGGCCATAGGGTATAGCCTGTAGGTATATAGCCCATATAGTATAGGTATATAGCCCAGGGGTCTATTTAGGTTGCATTGGAACACAAAGAAGGTCACTGTCTTTGTCCTGATGAGGTTTTCCATGCAGTGTAAAAAAAAAAAAAACAGCCAGACTTCCTGAATTTACCGTCTGCTACCATAGTCACCTACGCCCCATTGTTCTCTTGATAGACCTTTTGTCGCAGTTCAATTGTTTTTACAGGTTTAAAACCTTACAGCATATCCCCTTCCTTATTCTACCCCTAGGAACCTCCACTCCTTTTTTTTTTTTGCTATCCCTGAATAGATTAAGTGTCTGAAGTCTTTCCTTTTGCGTTCCATACCACTTCAAGTTAATTACTTTTAACTGCTTTGTAATTTGTGTCCTTATTTGTAGCGTGCTGCCCGGAACATGTTTGTCCAGTAAATCTCTCTGGATAGAGCCAGTGACCTCATGCCAGTCAAGGAATGTAATGTGGATGTATTGTTTGTTCTTTCATTTTTCCCAAGGCGCGCAGGACTGCCTGCTGCCGTGGGCTATGCGTGGCAAATTGTGGTCACTCACTCACTCACTCACTCACGGACGACTTTTGAGGGACGTTTTGTAGGATGGATGCGCAGGTGCATCTCCCAAAATCGCCACTTCGAACGGCGCGACATTTTTAAGCACAGCTTTATCGCCTAACGTTACTTCAGCTAACCCTCACATGTTAGCGTTTCGCCTACTTTAGTTAACCTACTTAGCGCGTACCACCAATATGTGTGTGTGTGTTCCTGAGTAGGTCTATGTGTTCTTGAGCGTGTGTGTGTGTGTTCCTGAGTAGGTCTATGTGTTCTTAAGCGTGTGTGTGTGTGTGTATGTGTGTGTTCCTGAGTGGGTCTGTGTGTTCTTAAGCGTGTGTGTGTGTGTGTATGTGTGTGCTCCTGAGTGGGTCTATGTGTTCTTGAGCGTGTGTGTGTGTGTTCCTGAGTGGGTCTATGTGTTCTTAAGCGTGTGTGTGTGTGTATGTGTGTGTTCCTGAGTGGGTCTATGTGTTCTTAAGCGTGTGTGTGTGTGTTCCTGAGTGGGTCTATGTGTTCTTAAGCGTGTGTGTGTGTGTATGTGTGTGTTCCTGAGTGGGTCTATGTGTTCTTAAGTGTGTGTGTGTGTGTGTGTATGTGTGTGTTCCTGAGTGGGTCTATGTGTTCTTGAGCGTGTGTGTGTGTGTGTGTGTGTGTGTATGTGTGTGTTCCTGAGTGGGTCTATGTGTTCTTGAGCGTGTGTGTGTGTGTGTATGTGTGTGTTCTTGAGTGGGTCTATGTGTTCTTCAGCGCATGTGTGTGTGTGTGTGTGTGTGTGTGTGTGTGTGTGTTTCTGAACCGGTGCGTGTATGACACACATCTAGCTGACGCACAGTAACCCAGTGCTCCTCTGGCTCTTTAGTTCGGCTTCAGCAGCTGTCGGCTCCAGGACCACAGCCAACAGAGTCAGCTGCACACAGACCGCCTCTCCTCTGTCCTCACTACAGACCGCCTCTCCTCTGTCCTCACTACAGACCGCCTCTCCTCTGTCCTCACTACAGACGGCCCCTCCTCTGTCCTCACTACAGACCGCCTCTCCTCTGTCCTCACTACAGACTGCCCCTCCTCTGTCCTCACTACAGACCGCCTCTCCTCTGTCCTCACTACAGACAGCCTCTCCTCTGTCCTCACTACAGACAGCCTCTCCTCTGTCCTCACTACAGACCGCCTCTCCTCTGTCCTCACTACAGACCGCCTCTCCTCTGTCCTCACTACAGACTGCCCCTCCTCTGTCCTCACTACAGACCGCCTCTCCTCTGTCCTCACTACAGACCACCTCTCCTCTGTCCTCACTACAAACCACCTCTCTTCTGTCCTCACTACAGACTGGCTCTCCTCTGTCCCCACTACAGACCGCCTCTCCTCTGTCCTCACTACAGACTGACTCTCCTCTGTCCTCACTACAGACTGCCTCTCCTCTGTCCTCACTACAGACCGCCTCTCCTCTGTCCTCACTACAGACCGCCTCTCCTCTGTCCTCACTACAGACCGCCTCTCCTCTGTCCTCACTACAGACCGCCTCTCCTCTGTCCTCACTACAGACCGCCTCTCCTCTGTCCTCACTACAGACCGCCTCTCCTCTGTCCTCACTACAGACCACCTCTCTGTCCTCACTACAGACCGCCTCTCCTTTGTCCTCACTACAGACCTCCTCTCCTCTGTCCTTACTACAGACCGCCTCTCCTATGTCCTCACTACAGACTGCCTCTCCTCTGTCCTCACTACAGACCGCCTCTCCTCTGTCCTCACTACAGACCGCCTCTCCTCTGTCCTCACTACAGACCGCCTCTCCTCTGTCCTCACTACAGACCGCCTCTCCTCTGTCCTCACTACAGGCGGCCTCTAATGCGTCTTCACTACAGACTGCCTCTCCACAGTTTGTATCTCCTCCATTCTCACTAGAGCAGGTCTGTTTTTTATCTCCTGTGACCTCACTAGAGCGGGTTAGCTTGTGTCTACTCGGTCCTGCCTACAGTGGGTCAGGCTTTCTGACAGGCGGGTAATATGACTCCAAGCGGGGTGGAGGGGGGGAATCCCCCCACTCTGAAAAGTCCTGGCTGGCCTAAACTGAGAATTCAGTAGAGCGGCCTGAGTCACCGTGGCAACAGGGCCCGAAGTTCTGAGTCACCGAAGTACACAACAACGTAACGTCCTGGTCCTTACGAGGCAGCTGTCTGACATTTACCGAACACACACAAAAAGCACTCATATAGACACACACACACACACTTATGTTAACGTGCACAGGCACACACATGAGCACGCACACACACACACACACACACACAAACACAAACATGAATCGATTCCTTTGTTTCTCTGTCTGGGAATCGCTAGTCATTTTTCTGATTAGACATTACACTTGCACATAGAGGATTCAAGGTCATTACACAGATAAATAAATAAACAAGTTTGGTTTGAATCCTGTAAATTTGCATCGGTTTTTTTTTTGGTTTAGTTTTTTTTTGATGTTGAAACGAACAAACAACCAGAGCTGAATAAATGACCGATCTGATTTTTGCAGAATGGAATGTTCAGTGTTACAATGTTGCAGCCAGGCACCGCTCTGGTACTGATATCAAAACTCTTGTGCTCCCCCTGTTGGTCTGGCATGGTGGTGACAGTCAGTTCCCACCCTTGAAGTTGCCACAGGTAAATTAGGTTCTGCTATGGACTCTCAGGATGATCAGAGTAAAAAAAAAGATTAGGTGATCGTACTCTGATCTGTGTCCGCCATCACATGGGGCGTTGGGGTGGAGATGAAACTGCCTGAATAGGTGCAGGTGAATTAGTTCTCCACTCTGACATTTCTGACTCTTTATTGTTGAATTTACCTTCATTCAGACTTCATTTTAACCTTTTCGATTCAAAAAACATTATTTTGTAAAGTCACGTGTTCTAAGTCAAAAATGCAATGTAGTTGATGTTGTAGTTTACTGTCATGCCTCTTAGTTTGACTTAACATTACTTTATGAACTAGCCTATGCTTATTGCGTGAACTGCATTCATGGCTATAAATAATTGTTACATAATGAGTATTGTACCTCATCGTACCTGTGTTTTTAGTTCTTCCAATGACCTTTGGTATGCATTAATTGTACATCGCTTCGGATAAAAGCGTCTGCCAAATAAATGTAAAGTAATGTAATGCACAAAGGACACTGGAGGGTTGGTCATTAATGAGCTTAAATGAATTGCAAAAATGCAACATAAAAGTACACGATGGAAAAGGAAAGAGATAAAAACATCACACACACTCGGTAGGGCACACAAACCATAAATCAACATAACCCAAATTTAAACCACAATTTTTCTACATCAGCAAGGAAAAAAAGAAAATGTTTTCAAACTGTTCTTAAAATTTACCATTGTGGCTGAAACAGTCAAACTTGAGGGAACTTATGAACGTTATCAAGGGCGGTGTGACAAGTGACAGCACTGTGTCACAGAGGTTTGAACTTCTCTGTTGAATGAATGTTGATTAACCCTTTAAGTTGTAAGATCACAAATATGCGATTAGAATGTTCTAACTGAACATTCTAATGCTGAGGTAACAAGCACTCCTGGTAACTGAAAGTTTTGGAGTTCTAGAGCCCTGAGTTATAATTTTGAAAAAACAGTTTTTTTTTCTTTCAAGCTTACTCCTCAAAGGGTTAACTGTAGTATAGCATCAATCCTCTGCTGCCAGCCTATTTCATTTCACCATAAATCAAAGAATACGGAAGGAACAAGAAGTCTGACTTTCTAGTTTCTCTAGGGAACCTGTGATAATACCCATAATCCTCTTCTGCAGGCCTGCTACACCTCCAGTCTGGTACAACTGCATCATGTGGAGTTGGGTGGGAAACAAGAGGCAACAAATGCATTGGTATGTTGTTTCATTAACTCTTTATTATAATCTATTTTTTTCTTTCATTGGGAGTGGTTGGGGGGGGTTACGTCATTTCAGAGTTTGACGGAAACAGGGCACCTGTGCAATATATTGACAGCACAGCATGTTGACATCATAGGAAATATTATGGCAAATGTAATTATCAGGAATGTAACATACATGCAATGCCTCAAAGCAGCAATAATTAGCTAATATTTTTCAATATATTCTGATGTCCTGAAGTGCATATTAATTTGCACTTCAACATATCACATATCTATTGCATTATATTTTCAAACAGTGTGACTGTAAGAGCGGTATAGTCGCTATAAACTACAAAAGGGGTCGTGTGACTGTTAGAGGGGTAGAGTGACAGACTCTTCCCCTTTCTTGTTTCCCTGCAGATGTTGATGAATGCACAGACCCCGTCTGTGGCAGGTATGCGGTTTGCTTCAACACCAACGGCAGCTACTACTGTCGGTGTGATCCTGGTTTTCGCGTGAATTCAGAATCTAGAACCTTCACTGGCATTGACGGAGTGTGTCGTGGTAAGAATTAGGCCTTTCCTTGCGAGTGTGTGTTTGTGTGTGTGTGTATGTGTTTGTGTGTGTCTGTGTGTGTGTGTGTGTGACTATGACACTATAAGTCTAGTGCTGATTCTTGAGGTTGCTGGACATGCAACAATATATAAATAAATAAATAAATAGGACTCCATGCAAGTGCCAAATCCTGAAAATGTATATAGGTGTGAGGAGTTTCTATGTATAAATAACTGTGCAGAGAAGTACACTAAAAATGTTGCCAGTGAAAACCCATTAAATGAAAAACTATAAATCCTGTTATTTAACTGGATATATCCTGTCATTTTATGGCATAGCTGTTAAATTATTGCCATTGTTCTATACAACTTTGACTGTGTTTTGGAAAAAAAAAAAACAGTGAAATTCTTTTTACGAACATTTTCCCATAAATATACAGGTTTTTTTTATACAGAGAAGGTCCTTTGGCATGTTTCAGATTGGACAGGATTTTGAAGAATACATTTCCCCTGGTAACGGGTAAATAAATTTTAAGTTTCCTCGATAACGGGTGAAACCTTCCTGCTCCTCAGATATCAACGAGTGCTTAGAGACCCCCAATATCTGCGGGCCCAAGGCCTCCTGCCAGAACATCGCTGGGTCCTACAACTGCACCTGCTCTGAGGGCTACATCTCCAGCAACGGCCAGAGAGTTTTTCACAACACCACAGGAGTCACCTGTGCAGGTAAATACCCTGCACTCCCGCAGCTTTCCCCTTTAAACGCTGCATTGGGACACACTGTAAGAATGGAGGAGACGGGCGAGTACAAGACTGTGATTGGCAGAAGACCCACAGAGAGACACTATGGGTGAGAGTTAGGGTTGCCAGATTTGCAGTTTGTGAAAAACAGACACTTGAAGCTTGAAAAACAGTAAGGAAGAAAAAAAGACGCAGCAGTGCAGATAGAAATTTATTACAAACTAGCGGTCTGATTTCAATCAGTAGTTCAGACCATACATTTATATTGTCCAGTTGGGTCCACAAACAGGACCTGTATGAAAAAATTGGAAAACTGGACATTCTGGGCCAAAACTTGGCATCTGGCAATCCTAGTGTGAAACCACAGGTAGGACACATGCATGATTGACACCTGTGGGAGCTTGATTGATAGGGCTGATTTGTGATTGACAGCTGTGGGAGAGTGACTGATAGAAGTGATTAATGATTTACTGCTATTGGAGGTCAGTTGATGTATCTGATGATTAGTACGCAAGCAATTCTCTCGGGACTGACAGATTTGACAAATGATTGACAGCTGCGTGCAAAGGAATTGACAGATCATGACAAAGTGCTTAACACCTGCTGTGTAGTGATCAACGGCTGTTGACAGCTGGGAGAGAGTAAGTTACAGATCGGATGAGTGTTTGGCTGCTGCAGGACCACTATTGGCAGATCTGATTGCGTGATTGGCAGTGGCGATTGAGTGAGTGATTGACAGGTTGCTTTCCCACTGCAGATGAGGACGAGTGCGAGAGAGCTCCTCCAGTCTGTGGCAGGAATGGAACCTGCACAAACTCACCTGGCACATACACCTGCGCCTGTGAGCCTGGCTTCAGTACCCATGGGCACAGTCAGAACCCCTGCTCAGGTAATGTGGGCTGGGAACGAATTTTAGCCTGACCCCCAGGCCTGTCTCTCCAACTCTTAGTGGAGCATGTTCAGACCGCTAACCTGTAACTTAGCAGAAAGCATACCTGCCCTCCCACTCTCCCAAGCTTTAAGTGGAGCAGGGTCTTTCTAAGACCCTGTGAAACATTTTAAGACCCTTAGTGAAACATTTGCATGTCCAATCCCACAAGTCTTGGCGAACAATGTCCAATCCCACAAGTCTTAGTGAAGTATGTCCACTCTCACAAAGTCTCAGTGAAGCATGTCCACTCTCACAAGTCATGCAAGTAAAGCACGATCTCTCTCCTCAGTCTCAGTGAAGCTTATTCTAATATCAGTATTTTATACTTTTACCACACTGTTCCACCCATTCTACCCTCTACCTCCTACCCTCAGGAGTCTTCTCTCTGCCTATTTACCAGGTCGACACTGTAAATACGAATCTGTTTTTAATTGATTGCCTGGTTAAATAAAGGTTACTTTACTAAACTGTTCTCCACTTAAATTCTAGTGAAGCATTTTCTTTCTGCTCCAGTCTTCCTGAACTCGGTTCTGTGCTTTGTTAACTCTTTCAGAAACCTTCTCAAGTAGGATTAAAGTTATTCATATGTGGTACATATGTTAAGGTTTTGACTCTTGGCTCTCTTACCTGTCTTCTCCACTCACCTGTCACTCTTAGATGTAGATGAATGCAAGGCTGACCCTGAAATCTGTGGAAAAGGGGGGTCTTGCCACAACCTGGAGGGCAGCTACACCTGTATGTGTGGCACTGGTTACAGTAACTACGGCAACGCCCTGGGACGATGCGTAGGTGAGTGGCATGTCAGAGAACAGAAGGGTCAGATCAACCCAACTCATTTAAGAACCTCTACCACTGGTTCCCTAGCCTGGGTCAAAGAATTTGAAATTCCTGTTAAATACCAATAGAAAGTCTTGAAGGAACATCTGTACTCATGAGTATACTACTCAGAACAAAATTATTTTATATTATCAAATTTTGGGTGGCACGGTGGTGCAGTGGGTAGCACTGTCACCTCACAGCAAGAAGGTCCTGGGTTTGAATATCGGCTTGGGGCCTTTCTGTGTGGAGTTTGCATGTTCTCCCCGTGTCCGCGTGGGTTTCCTCCCACAGCCCAAAGACATACAAGTAGGCTAATTTGAGACTCTAAATTGCCTATAGGCGTGAGTGTGTGAGTGAATGGTGCGTGTGCCCTGCGATAGATTGGTGGCCTGTCCAGGGTGTACTCTTGCCTCTTGCCCAATGCAAGCTGGGATAGGCTCCAGCACCCCCCACGACCCTGCTCAGGATAAGCGGGTATATATAATGGAGGGATGATCTCTTTTTTTTTAGATTGCACCATGTTTTGCTGGGAGGGCCACTTGGAGGTGTAGAGATGAGCACTATCACCTCACACGAAAGAGTTTCTGAGTTGTCCTCCCCATGTTTGCCTCTGTGCTTTCCTCTGGGTACTTCAGTTTCCTCCCAAACCCAGAGCCATGCATGCCAGGTTAGGTATACTAATTTGGTTGACCATGGCACTGGACTCAGAACTGGAGTTGGATCTCAGTCCCTGCCCTGTGATCTCCCATACAAGTAGCTGGGTTGGGTCAAATGCAGAGGACAAATTACCTATGGGGTCAATAAAGTATAACTTGATTGGCTGAAAACTCTCAAGAGGCCAACCAAAGCCACTATTCTCACTCTTTGCCTGTGATGTAATCTCAAACAGTTAGAGAATCTGAAGAGTCATGCTGCTTTTAGAAAGGTGGGGGATCAGATCCTGGCTGAACACACCTTCTTCATTTTTCTCTCTCCCCCCCACAGAGCTGAATTGTGACCTGTACAAACCCACAGGTTCACCTGAACAGGTAGGGGTCTCATTTACTGTACCCACCTGACTCACCACTACAATAACTTACTGTACTGAATGAGATGTGTGACTGTTCTCTCTCTCTCTCTCACTCTGTCTGTCAGACTCTACCAGGCCTTGAGTACATTGTGTTTCTAATGAGAAACAACTGTTTGGAGCTAAAAGATGGTGCGTCCGATCAGCTTCATGGAGAAATGCTATTAGAGGTACAGACTGGACTACAGAACCACAAAAGAGTACTGACCCCACCCAACCACAGAACCTTAATGAGCTACAGAACTACACAGCCCTACTTACATGCAGAACCATAGAACCCTAATGAGCTACAGAACTACACAGCCCTACTTACCTGCAGAACCATAGAACCCTAATGAGCTGCAGAACTACACAGCCCTACTTACCTGCAGAACCATAGAACCCTAATGACCTACAGAACTACACAGCCCTACTTACCTGCAGAACCATAGAGCCCTAATGACCTACAGAACTACACAGCCCTACCTACCTGCAGAACCATAGAACCCTAATGAGCTACAGAACTACACAGCCCTACTTACCTGCAGAACCATAGAACCCTAATGAGCTACAGAACTGCACACCCCTACTTACCTGCAGAACCATAGAACCCTAATGAGCTGCAGAACTACACAGCCCTACTTACCTGCAGAACCATAGAACCCTAATGAGCTACAGAACTGCACACCCCTACTTACCTGCAGAACCATATAACCCTAATGAGCTGCAGAACTACACAGCCCTACTTACCTGCAGAACCATAGAACCCTGCTAACCTATAGAACAACATAATCATACTTGGCAACAGAACTTTAATACCATTCTGAAACACAGACAGTACTACTGATACATACATGCACACAAACAAACACACACACACACATGCATACAAACATGTATGCACACACACACACCCACGCACACACACACATTTTAATAATACCTCTCCTTATCTCTCTCTCTCTCTCTTTATCACTGCCTCTGTCTGTAGAAACTCTTCACGAAGGCCAATGACATCATGTCGTTTGGACCTCCCGAGACCAGCCATGACGTTAGCGCCCTGCTGGTCTCTGTAGAGAACGCCATGCGGCTGATTGGCCCGCAGATGAAGCAGCCCCGAACCAGGATAGGAACTGAACACACAGGTACGCACTGGCCGTATGCAGGTACGCGCTGACGTCACACAGGTGCACACTGACTAAAGTCTAACCACTCCGACAAACGTGAAATGACTGGTGTGTGTGTGTGTGTGTGTGTGTTTGAGTGTGAGTGTGTGTGTGTGTGCGTGCGTACCTGCATGTGTGTGTGTGTGTGTGTTTAAGTGTGTGTGTGTGTGTGTGTGTGTGCGTGTGTGCCTGCATGTGTGTGTGTGTGTTTAAGTGTGAGTGTGTGTGTGTGTGTGTCTTTGTGTGTGTGTGTTTGAGTGTGTGTATGTGTGTGTGTGTGTGTGTGTGCACGTATGTATGTGGCCTGTAATAAGACGTCTTAAGAATATTATTAATATTAAAATATGGATTGTGTTTTCCCTGCAGATGCTGAGTTGCTGGTGTGGAGAGATAGAACTCCTCCCAAGGGTCCCGTCAGCATCGCCACCGACCAAGTGACACTGGACATCGACTGGGAGACCGCTACAGGGAACAGCTCATACCCAGGTACACCTCACTGCATACTCACACCCGCTACAGGGAACAGCTCGCACCCAGGTACACCTCACTGCATACTCACACCCGCTACAGGGAACAGCTCGTACCCAGGTACACCTTACTGCATACTCACACCTGCTACAGGGAACAGCTCGTACCCAGGTACACCTTACTCACACTCGCTACAGGGAACAGCTCATACCCAGGTACACCTCACTGCATACTCACACCCGCTACAGGGAACAGCTCATACCCAGGTACACCTCACTGCATACTCACACCCGCTACAGGGAACAGCTCGTACCCAGGTACACCTTACTCACACCCGCTACAGGGAACAGCTCATACCCAGGTACACCTCACTGCATACTCACACCCGCTACAGGGAACAGCTCGTACCCAGGTACACCTTACTGCATACTCACACCCGCTACAGGGAACAGCTCGTACCCAGGTACACCTCACTGCATACTCACACCCGCTACAGGGAGCAGCTCGTACCCAGGTACACCTCACTGCATACTCACACCCGCTACAGGGAACAGCTCGTACCCAGGTACACCTTACTGCATACTCACACCTGCTACAAGGAACAGTTCGTACCCAGGTACACCTTACTGCATACTCACACCTGCTACAGGAACAGCTCGCACCCAGGTACACCTCACTGCATACTCACACCTGCTACAAGGAACAGTTCGTACCCAGGTACACCTTACTGCATACTCACACCCGCTACAAGGAACAGTTCGTACCCAGGTACACCTTACTGCATACTCACACCCGCTACAGGGAACAGCTCGTACCCAGGTACACCTCACTGCATACTCACACCCGCTACAGGGAACAGCTCGTACCCAGGTACACCTTACTGCATACTCACACCCGCTACAGGGAACAGCTCGTACCCAGGTACACCTCACTGCATACTCACACCCGCTACAGGGAGCAGCTCGTACCCAGGTACACCTCACTGCATACTCACACCCGCTACAGGGAACAGCTCGTACCCAGGTACACCTTACTGCATACTCACACCTGCTACAAGGAACAGTTCGTACCCAGGTACACCTTACTGCATACTCACACCTGCTACAAGGAACAGTTCGTACCCAGGTACACCTTACTGCATACTCACACCCGCTACAAGGAACAGTTCGTACCCAGGTACACCTTACTGCATACTCACACCCGCTACAAGGAACAGTTCGTACCCAGGTACACCTTACTGCATACTCACACCCGCTACAGGGAACAGCTCGTACCCAGGTACACCTCACTGCATACTCACACCCGCTACAGGAACAGCTCGTACCCAGGTACACCTCACTGCATACTCACACCCGCTACAGGGAACAGCTCGTACCCAGGTACACCTCACTGCATACTCACACCCGCTACAGGGAACAGCTCGTACCCAGGTACACCTCACTGCATACTCACACCCGCTACAGGGAACAGCTCGTACCCAGGTACACCTCACTGCATACTCACACCCGCTACAGGGAACAGCTCGCACCCAGGTACACCTCACTGCATACTCACACCTGCTACAAGGAACAGTTCGTACCCAGGTACACCTTACTGCATACTCACACCCGCTACAAGGAACAGTTCGTACCCAGGTACACCTTACTGCATACTCACACCCGCTACAGGGAACAGCTCGTACCCAGGTACACCTCACTGCATACTCACACCCGCTACAGGGAACAGCTCGTACCCAGGTACACCTCATTGCATACTCACACCCGCTACAGGGAACAAGCTCGTACCCAGGTACACCTCACTGCATACTCACACCCGCTACAGGGAACAGCTCGTACCCAGGTACACCTCACTGCATACTCACACCCGCTACAGGGAACAGCTCGTACCCAGGTACACCTCACTGCATACTCACACCCGCTACAGGGAACAGCTCGCACCCAGGTACACCTCACTGCATACTCACACCCGCTACAGGGAACAGCTCGCACCCAGGTACACCTACTGCATACTCACACCCGCTACAGGGAACAGCTCGTACCCAGGTAAACCTTACTGCATACTCACACCCGCTACAGGGAACAGCTCGTACCCAGGTACAGCTCACTGCATACTCACACCCGCTACAGGGAACAGCTTGTACCCAGGTACACCTCACTGCATACTCACACCCGCTACAGGGAACAGCTCGTACCCAGGTACACCTCACTGCATACTCACACCCGCTACAGGGAACAGCTCGTACCCAGGTACACCTTACTGCATACTCACACCCGCTACAGGGAACAGCTCGTACCCAGGTACACCTCACTGCATACTCACACCCGCTACAGGGAACAGCTCGTACCCAGGTACACCTCACTGCATACTCACACCCGCTACAGGGAACAGCTCGTACCCAGGTACACCTCACTGCATACTCACACCCGCTACAGGGAACAGCTCGCACCCAGGTAAACCTTACTGCATACTCACACCCGCTACAGGGAACAGCTCATACCCAGGTACACCTTACTGCATACTCACACCTGCTACAGGGAACAGCTCGTACCCAGGTACACCTTACTGCATACTCACACCCGCTACAGGGAACAGCTCGTACCCAGGTACACCTTACTGCATACTCACACCCGCTACAGGGAACAGCTCGCACCCAGTTACACCTTACTGCATACTCACACCTGCTACAGGGATCAGCTCGTACCCAGGTACACCTTACTGCATACTCACACCTGCAACAAGGAACAGCTTGCACCCAGGTACTCAAACTCTTCGTCATCATCACCATTATCATCACCACCACCACCACCACTCCATCATCACCGTCACATATAAATACAGTAGAACCTCGGATATGAAAAAAATCCTAACAGTTCATATCGTGAACTAATTATCGCATTTTTCAGTCGAACAATTCACTGTAACAGCGGTTACTGCTAATCACATTGCTGTCGATGCCTGGCTCAGTCAGGACTTATCTGCTTGCACCCTGATCCAGCTGGTCTGCAGTTGGATTGCTGCCTCCTGAGCTTCAAACTTCGCTCCGCTTATCTCTCTCTCATGGCTTCAGCTGTTTTTCTCTGCTATGTACACTCTTGTCGTGTTGTCTGTCTGCAACACTCATGTTTTTTTTCATTGTGTTTCTTGGCTGAGTCTCCCTTGAAAAAGAGATCCTTAATCTCGGTGAGGCTTTCCGGTTAAATAATGAAAGAGAATTCTATGAAAATAGATTATCGCTTAATGTATAACAGGATCTCATTTTATAGCTGTGTGTCTTAGTTTATGCTACTAACCAAACAAGTGGTAAGCGGCCATTTTGGTTATGGGGCAGCTCTTGGTCAACAGTCGACGTGAGGTGTTACGCAGGCAATTTGACTAACTATTCGGAACGCTGTCTTCTTGCCCCCCCCTGTACTTTTTATAAGGTTTTGCTACGATCTCCCTGGTGAGCTACAAGGGCTTGGAGTCCGTCACCAACCACTCCTTCCCCGAGCCGGGAGACGCACGCAAGGGGCACCGCTTCCTCATAAACTCCAAGGTGGTGACAGCTTGCGTCAGTAACCCGGCAACGGAACACCTGGACAAACCCGTCACCTTCACCTTCTCCCACCTGCAGGTGAGGCTGGCCCAAACGCACCTGGTTTCTCCTTCTCCAAGAAAAAAAAAGAAGAAAAAAAAAACGATCTGTCAATCTACCAGGGCTTATTTCACTCGATCTATGAAATGTGGAGAAAATACTGTTAAAAATTTAGTTGAAATATTAGGGCAGTTTACTCTTGACCGATTTGCAAATTGCATGACAAAACAGCAGTTATGGCATGTCTGTTATGTTGTATGCCAGTTCACAATTAAACGATTGACAATAACAAATATGACACGATTAATACAATAAATTAACAAACAAATAAATAACCAAAGCCAAACCTACAGACAATCTACAAACACTAATAAGGACAATAATAAAAATAAAGACTACTAACAATACAGATAACGGAGATGGTGCCTCACTGGTTGCCCCTCATTTTGTGACAGGAGGCCACGTATCTTGCAGCCAATGCCACGCATTCTTTTTTCTCCCCGAGTATGTAGGGGAGTTTTTCGAGATTACTGTAATTAGAGAATGCTCTCTCTCTCTCTCTCTTGCTCTCTCCCGTTTAGTCTCAGGATGTGAATCACACGTGCGTTCTCTCTCTCTCTCTCTCTCTCTCTCTCTCTTTCTCTCCCCCGTTTAGTCGCGGGACGCGAACCACACGTGCGTGTTCTGGGACGCGCAGCGCGGGGAGGGGGTGTGGTCACCACGGGGCTGCCGGAAGGTGAAGTCCAACGCCACGCACACCGCGTGCGCCTGCTCTCACCTGAGCAGCTTCGCCGTCCTGATGTCACTCCAGGACTAAAGGTGTAGACCGTCGCTCAAGCATGTGGCTTGTCACGGCAACACTGATAACTCAAGACGAGGGGTGTTCGAAAGTGACAGCACCTGCCATTCAAGACACCACACACAGAGATGAGAGCTGGCAGGATGGTTTGCGGGTTCTCAAACGCACTGGATTGGTTCTTCAGGCAAGCAATTTATACCTCAAGAGGCTCAATGTGGGTGTTGATAAAAGTGACATGCACCTCTACCCATTTCATACACTTTCTTGGCCGAGTGCAATGGCCCATTCAGCCTGGGGGCGGAGCCACCGAGCAGGCGTCGCTATTGCCGCTGGAAGAGTTCCGACACAATGTGTTCTAGAACTCTGCTGCTTTCTGTTACCAGTGTTGATTGGTAATAGGATTCAACAATAGAATTTTCCAGTTCATTTTTTTTTGCTGTCTTGTTAGTGGCAGTTCAAAAAAGCCGGTAGGCACGTTGTGTAAATACATAAGTAAGTAAGTAAGTTTATTGTTTGGCTGTTTTTTTCCGTTGCCAGCATACGTTCCAGCTGCAGCTGATCACCTGGGTGGGGCTGTCGGTGTCGCTGGTGTGCCTCCTGCTCTGCATCGTCACCTTTCGCTTCTGCCGGTCCATTCAGGGAACGCGCAACACCATCCACCTCCACCTGTGCGTCTGCCTCTTCGTCGCCGACCTCGTCTTCCTCGCTGGCATCTCCCGCACGGAGAACAAGGTTTGTGTCTTTTCCATCTGTCTCTCTGTCTGTCTCTGCTTTCTCTTTCATAAAGAAAAGGCTCGTACTCAGTGTCTGTTTGAGTATCTTCTGCATGCATGCATGCGCGTGTGTGTGTGTGTGTGTGCGTGTGTGTGTGCATACTCGTATACATCTGAGGACCAAACATGGAGAAACGGCGTATGTGTGTATGTGTGTGTGCATACTCGTATACATCTGAGGACCAAACATGGAGAAACGGCGTATGTGTGTGTGTGTGTGTGTGTGCATGTGTTTCTGCACTCTTGACTTAAAAATGGAGGCTTCTTGTGTTTCTTCTTGTGAGTAAACATGTCATTTCCCTCTGACTCTTTATCATGGTGCCCCCCTCAGGTGGGCTGTGGGATTGTGGCAGGGGTCCTGCATTACTTCTTCCTGGCAGCGTTCTGCTGGATGTTGCTGGAGGGGGTTCAGCTGTACCGCATGGTGGTTCTGGTGTTCCACACCGTACTGCGGCCGCTCGTCATGTTTGCCGTCGGATACGGCGTTCCCGCGGTGATCATCGCCGTCTCCGCCTTGGCCAATGCACAGGGATACGGCACAGACAGCCAGTAAGGAGCACTCCGCCACCGCCATCACAAGTGCTGCTGCTACTAGTGCTACCACAAATACTGCTACTGCAATTACAACTACACCTACTACAACTACTGCTACTACTACTACTATTACTACTACTGCTGCTGCTACTACTACTACTACTACTGCTGCTACTGCTACTACTACTACTGCTACTATGCTGTACACACAACGTTCAACCTCCCTACTACTGCTACTACTACTACTACTGCTGCTACTGCTACTACTACTACTACTGCTGCTACTATGCTGTACACACAACGTTCAACCTCCCTACTACTGCTACTACTACTTCTACTACTGCTACTACTACTACTACTGCTGCTACTGCTACTACTACTATTACTACTACAACTACTACTACAGTACTACTACTGCTGCTACTATACTGTACACACAACGTTCAACCTCCCTACTACTGCTACTACTACTATTACTACTGCTGGTGCTGCTACTACTACAACTACACCTACTTCTACTACTATTACTACTACTACTACTTCTGCTACCACTACTGCTACTATTACTAATACTATTATTGCTACCACTACTGCTACTATTGCTAATACTAATATTGCTACCACTGCTTCTACTACTACTACTAATATGACTGTTGCTACCATGACTAGCACTAGTAACATTTGTAGTACTACTACTACTGCCACCACTGCTGCTGCTATTGCTAGTACAATCGTTACTACTGATTTTGTATTCAAAGGGACAAGTACAGTTAAGCAATAAAGAAATAAGCCCCGGTTATGCATTCAGTGCCTTGTTGTCCATTGACTGTCCATCTAAAAACAGGAATGACAAAAAAAAGCTTGCAAATAAGAAATGCGTTTTGTACAAAAGCATAATATCCTACTGATGGTGTAATGTTAATGTGTGCAGCTGCTGGCTGAACCTGGAGAATGGGTTCATCTGGAGCTTCTTTGGACCCGTCTGCATCATCATCATCGTCAACGCCATGTTCTTCATCATCACTGTGTGGAAGCTGGCCCAGAAGTTCTCCAGTCTCAATCCAGACATGACCAGCCTGCGCAAGATCAAGTGAGTGTGTTGTGTGCACATGCTCATTCACGTGTGTGTGTGTGTGTGTGTGTGTATGACCAGCCTGCACAAGATCAAGTGGTTGCGCATGTGCATGCACGTGTGTGTGTGTGCATGCGTGTGTGCGCGCGCGCGTGTCTATGTGTGTTCGTGTGCGTGCATGTGTGTGTGTGCGCGTGTGCGCACATGTGTGTGTATGTGTGTGTGTGCACCAGACCAGCTCTGACCAGCCACAGGCCAGCTATGGCACCGCTAGAAGTGTTGAACGCACAGCTTAAACCATCTTAAACCAGGTTAGAATCTGGGCTGGTCTCGGCTGGTCTAGAAGCACTTCAGCAGTCACAGCTGGGGAACGGTGTGCAGTACAGTGCAGTCACCCGCAGTTGCCGTTATTTGTTTATCGCTACTATAATAGCAAGAATACTATTGTTGTAAATGATTCATTAATTAGTAATAATTGTGAATATATTATCAATGACTAAACTTTTCTCATTAACCTGCGGGGAACGTTATATACTAAGTAGCTTCATGTGGGCATGTGTGTGTGCGTGTGTGTGTGTGCATGCATGTGCACACGCATATGCGTGCATGCACTAGCAAGAACACGTTTGCACCAAAAATAACTATAGCTGTGATTGTGGCGGTCAGCAGTCCTCATTTGAACTCTTGTTTTCAGTTGTCCTGTAAACACAAAACCCTTATCAATGATATGAACCCTTATCATGTCCGCTCTCTGGCACGGCCTGCGGATCGATCTGTTTCCGAGAGGACCTGACAGCGTTTGCTTTCATTCTGCAAACAGTCTCAGGGGTCGGATGGGTGCATCGTACCCCATCCCAGGATCACTCCCCGACAAACCTTCCTTATCAACAGATCCCCATTTTGTTTTGTTTTTTTCACAATTTTCTTTTTGCACGATCTTTGGAAAATTATGTTGAGTGTGAGCTTTTTAGATGCGAAGCACCTCATGAACCTGGCATGTAATTCTCTCACGCACTCGCTCGCTCACTCACTCACTCACTCACTCACTCATTTATTCACTCACTCACTCACTCACTCACTCACTCACACTTACTCACTAACACATTCACGCACACATTCACTCACTCACTCACTCATTCACAAATAGCAGGCTGGAGATTCTCCACAAGAGCTATAAAGTAGCTGAATGGTGTTTAGCATTAATGACACTGTGTGTCTTTGTTTCCCTGACAGTCCTGAATCACCCATACCGCAAATCAATAATCACTAAACTCAAACCACCAAGGAGCGAAGGCATCTTTTTTACCAAGCAAGTTCAGGTTCAGGGATTTTAACTCCTAAAAAATAAGGAATATGCTGTTCGTGATCGTATGGGTATATGTTGTTTCTGATGTTAAGGTTGTGTGTTGTTGGTGGTGTTAAGGCTGAGTGTTGTTTGTGATGTTAAGGCTGAATGTTGTGTGATGTTAAGGCTGTGTGTATTGTGTTTAAGGTGTGTGTTGTTTGTGATGTTAAGGCTGTGTGTTGTTTGTGATGTTAAGGTTGTGTTGTTTGTGATGTTAAGGCTATTGTGTGTTTGTTTGTGATGTTAAGTGAAGGTTGTTGTGATTAGGTGTGTTGTTGTGATTTAAGGTTGGTGTTGTTTTGTGTGTTAAGGCTGGTGTTGTTGTGATGTTAGGTGTTGTTTGTGATGTAAGCTGATATTGATTGTGATGTTAAGGCTGTGTGTTGTTTGTGATGTTAAGGCTTGGTGTTGTTTGTGTTGTTAAGGGCTGTGTAGTGTTGTTTTGTGATGTTAAGGTGTGGTGTTGTTTGTGATGTTAAGGCTGTGTTGTTTGTGATGTTAAGGCTGTGTGTTGTTTGTGATGTTAAGGCTGGTGTTTTTGTGATGTTAAGGCTGAGTGTTGTTTGGTTGGTGGTTGTTGTGTGTTGTTTGTGTGTTAAGGCTGTGTTGTTTGTGATTAAGGCTGGTGTTGTTTGTGATGTTAAGGCTGTGTGTTGTTTGTGATGTTAAGGCTGTGTGTTGTTTGTGATGTTAAGGCTGAGTGTTGTTTGTGATGTTAAGGCTGTGTGTTGTTTGTGATGTTAAGGTTGTGTGTTGTTTGTGATGTTAAGGCTGAGTGTTGTTTGTGATGTTAAGGCTGTGTGTTGTTTGTGATGTTAAGGCTTGTGTGTTTGTGATGTTAAGGCTGTGTGTTGTTTGTGATGTTAAGGCTGTGTGTTGTTTGTGATGTTAAGGTTGTGTGTTTGTGATGTTAAGGTTGTGTGTTTGTGATGTTAAGGCTGAGTGTTGTTTGTGATGTTAAGGCTGAGTGTTGTTTGTGATGTTAAGGTTGAGTGTTGTTGTGTGTGTAAGGCTGAGTGTGTTGTTTGTGATGTTAAGGTTGGTGTTGTTTGTGATGTTAAGGCTGAGTGTTGTTTGTGATGTTAAGGCTGTGTGTGTTGTTGTGATGTTAAGGCTGAGTGTTGTTTGTGATGTTAAGGTGTGTTTGTTTGTGATGTTAAGGCTGAGTGTTGTTTGTGATGTTAAGGCTGGTGTTGTTTGTGATGTTAAGGCTGAGTGTTGTTTGTGATGTTAAGGCTGTGTGTTGTTTGTGGTGTTAAGTGCTGTAGTGTTGTTTGTGATGTTAAGGCTGGTGTTGTTTGTGATGTTAAGGCTGGTGTTGTTTGTGATGTTAAGGTGTGTGTTGTTTGTGATGTTAAGGCTGTGTGTTGTTGTGATGTTAAGGCTGTGTGTTGTTTGTGATGTTAAGGTTGTGTGTTTGTGATGTTAAGGCTGTGTGTTGTTTGTGATGTTAAGGCTGTGTGTTGTTTGTGATGTTAAGGCTGGTGTTGTTTGTGATGTTAAGGTTGTGTGTTTGTGATGTTAAGGCTTGGTGTTTGTGATGTTAGTGAGTGTTTTTGTGTGTTAAGGTGTGTTTTGTGATGTTAAGGTTGTGTGTTGTTTGTGATGTTAAGGCTGTGTGTTGTTTGTGATGTTAAGGCTGAGTGTTGTTTGTGATGTTAAGGTTGTGTGTTGTTTGTGATGTTAAGGCTGAGTGTTGTTTGTGATGTTAAGGCTGAGTGTTTGTGATGTTAAGGCTGAGTGTTGGTGTTTGTAAAGCTGTGCTCGTTGTGTGAACGGCTCTTGCAAAGGGTGAAATTGTGTGCCTCTGTCTCCCCCTGCAGGACGTTCACAGTCACTGCCATCGCCCAGCTGTGTGTGCTGGGAACCATGTGGATTTTCGGCTGTTTCCAGTTCGAGGGGAGCACGCTGGTTGCCTCTTACCTCTTCACCATCTTTAACAGCCTACAGGGGGCGCTGGTGTTCATCATGCATTGCCTCCTCTCCAAACAGGTGCTGTTGGGGGGCGAGGGAGGGAGGGTGTTTGGGGGGGTTCTTCCTCCACATCCCTTAGTTTGCCGGCATGTTTAAGCTGGGATGAATTGGTGTTCAGTCCCATAATTTTTCCAGGCTCAGGTTTAGTTGGATGTGAGAGGCTTGTAGAATGTGAGCCAGAGGTAAACTGATAGAGCTGTAGCTCACTTTGAGTCTCTGCTGCCCCCTACAGGTTAGAGAGGAGTATGCCAGGCTCCTGCCCTGTATCTGCAAAGACTTGTCAGAGAAGAAGAAGTACTCAGAGTTCAGCAGCAGCAACCAGTCCAGCAGTGTCCACCAGGTACACACACACACACACACAGACACGCACGCACGCACACACGCACGCATACACACACACACGCACGCCCGCATATCGACACACACACGTATACATGCACGCACACACACACACACATACAAACACACTCACTCTCACACACACAACACACACATGCACTCACACACACACACACACACATATACACATCCACACACACACACTCACACACATCCACATACACATGCGCACGCACGCATGCATGCACGCACGCTAGTCATTTGTGTGTACAAGCATTTGGCCAACTGTTTTGAGTTTTGAAGTTGCTTATGAAATGCATGCCACGTTCACATGTAATAATTGTATTTTTTTTAAAGGTTTTAAGCTATTTTGGTTTTGATTGACAGTATATTTCCTATCTGACAGGCACTCAGAACACTGGGGAGTGGTCAGAACACTGGGGAGTCACAGATCTGAGGTGGTCCACCACTGTCCCATGATGCTTTGCACTCTGCCCCATGTGACCCTGGTGTGACCCCTGCCATATTGTACAAGCTTCCTGCGCAACAGTGCTTCAAACCCAACCAACAAAAATCCAGCCAGACCTGTACTATAAGGGGAATTCCACGCTGGGTTTTTCTTTCATTCGTAGAAGAGTAGCTACCTGCAGAGTGCGTAGAGATATAGCCCAAACTGCTGCATGTGCTCCAGGTACCTACGTATGTACCACATACAACAGGGCGGGGCCTATGGGCGGGCGTCAGACAACACCAAATCCCGTTCCCACTTATGAACACAAACGGAGGGGGTGGCGCCCCCAGGTACACCTGAGACTCAGCTAAAGTAGGTCATAGTGTGTAGTGGGCCCTTTTTCCCCAGACGCTTTTGCGGGGAACATTCAGGAGGGGCTATTGGACATGCCGAGCGACCGTCTCTTGGCTTGGCTAACACCCGCTTTGCCTGGCATTGGAGGTCACAGGGTGGTATCTCCAAATCCGAATTACCCGCCAAAAGTCAGAAAGGGTAGAGCTGTATGTCATTGTGACGTATACCTCCACGAAATGCGCTCCTTTAGCTGCTATTGTTTCTGAGCAAATATTGCTTTAATGTTGTTTTGTGTTGGAATTCCCCTTTAATTGATAAAGTACTTATATGTGGTTTTGAACAATGTCTTCACAAAATAGAGAGGTTGAAGTATCATTTATATATATATATATATAGATATATTTTATATAGAGGTTAATATATATTGTGTGTCTCCAGAGACTAGCCATTCAGAGACTGTTTCTTTTTTGTATGTGTGTGTGTGTGTGTGTGTGTATTTTTGCCTCCAAATGTGTGTGTGCGTCCATGCACATGCGTGTGTGTGTGCGTGCGTGCGTGTGTGTTGAAGGGACATGTTCTGAAGGAAAGGTACTTGATCTCCAACACACAAACCAACTCTCCTCTGAAAATCTTGAAGGAGGTGTGACGTTGTCTTAAAATGAACAAACGTGATGTTTTTATATGCGTGTATGTATGTATATGTATGTATATATTTGTGTTTTATAATATGTATGGGTAATAATGCTGAATTCTGGGCAGCATTGGGTCCGCTCAACTTGGTGTTATGGCCGCTGCAGAACAGCCGGGCCAGTCTGGGTCCCGCTCAGGCCTGGTCCGGACGGGAGCGTGACTCGGTCACCCTGCTTCTAACTGATCATACCTGCGTTATCAGTGCTTAATTTATCCTAAAAAATGTCTGAAATATGTTCATAAGTTCGTAAGTTTAATTTTTACGGGTGTGAGTCTTCATTTATGCACTCTTCCAAAACAGACTTCCCATCAGAGTCTGTATGTGTCCTGTTAGTCCCCGCTCAGGTGGGGCTGGCGTTGACTGGTGCTTGTAAGTTAATTAACCTGTGCGGTGCCCTTTAAAACTGAGTTCTTCTCAAGAGATGGAGCTTTTCTCTACTCGACCATCTTTTTTGGGCTTGAGAGCACCGTACAGTCCAGTGGTTATGCAAACGTCTGTGAAAATTCGCAATGTGAATTTGACATGATCAGTTTATTGAACTATTTGATCTCAGTGTGATTTGATTTTAAGGTTATTTGTTTGTGAAAGGATTTAGTTATTTTGCACAGCCACGCCAGTATCCTTAAATGTAAAAAAAAATAATTGTGGCCTGATCACAAAAAGGAGATATTTTTGTTCATATTCTGTTGATAAAATATTTTTTATTTCATTTTTTACAGTTTTTAATAAGCTTTGCATAAAGTCTTTGCACAAAAGTTTGGATTTAGGTCGTTTTTAAGAATGTACTATTGGTTCCTCTGACAAAAATACCAGTTTTTAATTCAAATCATTATTAATATTATCAATATTAATATTAATAATTATTGCTTAATACTTTTAACAGAGCTTTTGTGTCAGTTTCGACTATGCTGATTCAATAAATTGTCATGCTGTGTTCATGCTGGCTCACTGTTGCTAAGCAATGTCACCTGACCATTCTACTGTTAGGTCACATGATTAATCAGTTTGACTCTTATGGGCTAATATACCTGTCATCTGTGTGACCTTTCCGTAATATACCTGTCACCTGTGTGACCTCACTGTAATATACCTGTCACCTGTGTCTTTGCTGTAGTATGTCAGTCACCTGTGTCTTTGCTGTAGTATACCTGTCACCTGTGTCTTTGCTGTAGTATATCAGTCATCTGTGTCTTTGCTGTAGTATATCAGTCATCTGCGTCTTTGCTGTAGTATATCAGTCATCTGTGTCTTTGCTGTAGTATATCAGTCATCTGCGTCTTTGCTGTAGTATACCTGTCACCTGTGTATTTGCTGTAGTATACCTGTCATGTATATGAATTGTCTCTCCCAAAAATCACCTGTCACCTATTTGGCCTTGTCAGGCTTTTTTCTTTACATTGAGCAGTTTTTCTATTAAAATGTCTATACTTCAGTTAGTGCCTTGGCCACACAGTAGGTCTGAAATCTGATTAGCGAGGTGCAATTTCTCTGCCTAATTAAATACTGTAATATCGGATCTATGTGTGAGGCCTTCATGAAATAAACATATCTTGATAGATTTTTGTTCATCTGTGTATTGTTTAATTTTCCCTCAAAGCTCGTATAAGCAAGAGGTCTTTTTGGATTTGGGTGTGGTAGAAATTAATTACACTTATTACATAGTTAAATTATTGACACTACATGTGTTTATTTGTGTGTCAGATCATCTGTAGCCTGGTACAGAGAGTGCATAAGAGTGAGTATGTGTGTGTGTGTGTGTGTGTGTAGGAAAAATAGTGTTGTGTGTATGTGTATGTGTGTTTGTCCAGACACAGTATCTGAGCCCCATTGCATCGTGGGATCATGCATTGTAAGGGATGAAATGAAAGTGGTTGGTGGATAAAAGCGATTATCAGTGCAAAATAATAATAATAATAATAATGATAATAATAATAATAATAATAAGGGGACAATAACAGGAGCTTTCATCTTGATGAAAAACATTTCTCACCCACCTCTGTTTCGACTCTCTCTTTATCTTTCTCTCGCTCCTTTTTCTCTTTTTCTCTCTTTCCCTCTCTCTATCCCTCCTCATCCCTCTCTCTTTCTTTCGTGCTCTTTCTCCTACTCATTTTCTCTCTCTCATTCCTTTTCTTTTTTTCTGTCTCCTCTCCCTCTCCATCTCGATATGCCCCCCTCAGTCTCTGAACCTCATTGATCACGGACGCTTGTCTGTCTCCAGTGATTCGGCAAACAGCCCTTTCAGAAACCACGTCTGAACAGTGCGTGTGCTTATTGCAGACGCACGGCGTCACCATGCGTTGAGTTTGCCTTTAGTTTTGAGAGCTTTTCAATCAATTCCAGCTTTTTTAATATAACAAAAATGAATTAATTTTTGCATGCGCAAATAAGACGGCTCCTTGTTTGCAATGCGGTATTCATTTTGCCTTTGATTCGTTTTCTTTTGGCATCTCCTATTTTCACAAAGTCAACACAGAAAGGAAGCCATTAGAGAAGGGAAACCCGTATATGCCACTTCTCAAAAGAAAAAAAAGGTTGTGTGCCACTGGCATGTGTGTATGCGTATGTGTGCATGCATCCAGAGGTGTGTGTGTGCGTGCATTACAAACATTACAGGCATTCAGCACACGCTCTTATCCAGAGCAACTTACACAACTTTTTTACACAGCATCCATTTATACAGCTTGAGAAAGCAATGCTGGTTATGAACCTTGCTCAAGGGTACTACAAGAGTGCACAACCTGGGAACTGAACCTGCAACCTTCAAGTTGCAAGGCCAGCTCCTTGCCCATTATACTACACAGCCGCCCCATGCAGGGGTGTGTGCGCGTGTGCGTGCTGGGACATTCACTGCAGGTAATTTGACCGTGATATTGTTTTGAAAATTGGAGCAAACCACACACGTTTACTTTTCTTTTGAATAGCTGATTTTGCATTGACCCAATGCTTCACATTAAAATAGATACAGACACAGAGAAGCCCCGCGGTCTATTGTGCAAATAAAAGAATCTTGTATTGAACAGACATTTTACCCATCAGGACTTCATCAGTGTCAGCCACCACAAATATTATTAGAATATTTGCCAGGTCTGTTGTGGAATCAGTCAAAGAACACAGAACGCACAGAACACAGTGACCTGGCTTATAAATGCACTCATTCTGCCTCATTCAAAAAAAAAAAACTTTCCTTAAATTATTCTTACTTTTGTTCTTAAAAATGTTCCTACGTAAAACCGCTATGAGATTCATGACGCATGTGCAGATCGTTGTTTTTGTGCGTATTCCAGGTATATGAGATGATGAATGCTGACAGTATGTAAATTTTATGTTCAATCCTGTTCACGTGATTTGCTTAAGGAAACATCCATGAACACATACAGATCAGAAAAAAAAAGATGAATTCCAAAATGTTCCTGGAAATGTTCTTACACACAGTTTGTTTCCACTTGACTAGCGCTAGACCATTTCCCAGACCCTACTGAATCCCTAAACCAAAGGTCAGCACCTACATCTGGGATTAAATGCATCGGCTGGACACAACACAACACCTGAGCTGGCTCACTTCAACCTGCAGCGATGTGGCCATGTGCCTGTGTAGCCCCCCACCTGAGAGATGCACCTAGCGGATGCACCTGGTTGTCATACCTGGGAGATACACCTGGGGCGAAGCACCTTGGCGATGCACGGCGGCCATTTTGCAGCAGGACGCTCCTCGCTCTTCAGGAAAGGCAGAGAGAGAGAGGAAACCGCAGGGTCACAGATGAACCGTTACTTTTCCTCACGCGGTGAACGCAGAAATCGCATATAAATTACACATACAGTATCACACGGTAAACTTTACCATAAACACACACACGTGTCAGTTTGTGATTGTCTGGCTATAATCCATGTTGGCACAGCAGAAGCATATGGAACTCTACCAGGCCAACCTGGACACAGAAAATGAATTCATGAACGCAAATGTGCAACTGTCTAACCCCTTCAAGCTTATTTAAGTATAAATAATTCAATTTCTATGTTCTCAGAATTACTCACACAAAGCATGCCTTCCATGAAACTGCTGTCACCCTTCAATTTTTACAAGATGTTAATGTAATTAATTAATTAATTTGCATTCTGCATTGGCAAGTGGTTTTCAAATTCACTAATTGGAGTCATCTAAAATGCAAAGCACCAGGAGTCCTCCGTTGTACACTTAAAAAATTACAAATTGTAGCACATCAACAATGAAATCGACTTGAAGTGCAAGGTGTCTCTCCCTATCCACCTCACCCGAGTGTTCAGCTATCAAGTTCTTGTACGGGGGCGAAATAGCTCAGGAGCTAAGAGCGGTTGTCTGGCAGTCACAGGGTTACCGGTTTGATCCCCCGCCCTGGGCGTGTCGAAGTGTCCCTGAGCAAGACAGCTAAAACCTAATTGCTCCCAACGAGCTGATTGGTACCTTGCATGGCAGCCTTTCGCCGTTGGTGTGGGAGTGTGTGTGAATGGGTGAATGAGAGGCATCAATTGTAAGGCACTTTGGATAAAAGCGCTATATAAATGCAGTCCATTTACCATAAGTTCTTAGAATATATATCCAGGGGCACTTACCAACCCATGTTAAAGGGACAGGGGGCTAAGCTTACACAAGCCGCTCTGCGACTTGGCGTGTGCGTAGGAGCCACCGGTGGCGTAGGTTTCGTTTGAACATTGGGGGGGACACATCAAGTGGGGGGTCCGGGGTCCGGGGGCTGTCCCCCAGGAACATTTTGAGCATCAAACACTTCATTTCCTGCATTCTGGTGAATTTTTATGCACCAATTTATGCCTTTTCTGCATCAATTTATGGTGGAAATGCTTCTTTCATGTTTTTATTGGAGGGGACAAATGCACAAGTTCTAAATATTGAGGGGGACGTATCCCCTGCGTCCCCTCCCCCCCTGAAATCTACGCCTATGGGTGCTACATGCGCTTGCTGCGGACGGACGTTTCAGACAGAGGGACGTTTTTCTGCTGCTGGGTCGGACCGTCAGGTGTCTGCTCAACGCTGTGCAGCTCCAGTTTCCCCAGGTAGGTCACCGTGCACTTTGTTAATGTCTACACTGATGGAGAGAGAGAGAGAGAGAGAGAGAGAGAGAGAGAGAGGGAGGGAGAGAGAGAGAAAGAGAGAGAGAGAGAATAGTAGAGAGAAAAAGAGAGATAAAGTAGTCTTGTGAAAAAGGCACATAATTGAAGAAAGGTGCGAGAAACGCATTATAGACACAGGAAGGAAAATGGAGCTAGGAGAGAGGGAAAATAAAATAATGAGACTGGGAGAAAGGGAGGGTAAATGAAAAATAACACCTAAAATATAGAGGAGGGGAGGGAAGGAGGGAGGGAGAGAGAGAGAGATTTGAGATTTAAAATCCCTTTTATTGGGACATTTTCCAACCACAGAAATTACTGTACTTCAAAATAAAAATAATAGACAAGGAACATAAAGAGAAAAACTATCAAAAAACTAACCACAGGCAGAAGAGAGAATAGATAGAGAAAAGAAAGAGAGAGAGAGAGAGAGAGAGAGAGAGAGAACATAAAGCAACAGGAGCTAGAGGTAATCTACTGAACAATTGAGAAGAGAACAAGATCAAAAGAGGGAGGGAGAGAGAGAGAAACCACAGTTTTGAAACAGAGGAGAGGGACACACACACACAGCAGACAGACAGGGGGTGAGAGAGAAAGACAGACAAACAGACAGAGAGAGAGAGAGAGAGAACACAGTTTTTAAACAAATCAGAGGAGAGGGACACACACACACACACACACACACACACATACAGACACACCCACCACCCACCCACCCACACACACACACACACACACACACACACATACATACACACACAGAGAGAGAGAGAGAGAGAGAGAGAGAGAGAGAGAGAGAGAGAGAGAGAGAGAGAGAGAGAGAGAGAGAGAGAGAGAGAGAGAGAGAGAGAGAGAGAGAGAGAGAGAGAGAGAAGTAGTCTCAGTGGAAGTGGGGAGAAACGGGAGAAACTCTGAGGGAGGATGGGGGAGGATGATAAGCCCCTCCGCTGACTGCAGGCTGAGACTCCGCCCTCTCCGGCCACTGCTCCCCGCCGCTGCTCTTCAGGACTCGCGAGGCTCCTGCCGCGTTACAGACGAACAGGCCAGGCCACGCCCCTGCTTTCAGGTAACGCCGCCTCAGTGCGTCTGTTACAATGATTCAGTGCGTCATTATCGTCGCCTCAGTGCGTCTGTTACAATGATTCAGTGCGTCATTATCGTCGCCTCAGTGCGTCTGTTACAATGATTCAGTGCGTCATTATCGTCGCCTCAGCGCGTCTGTTACAATGATCCAGTGCGTCATTAACGTTGGATGAATGTGTCTGTAACATTGCCTCGATTGATCCATAACATTGATTCAGTGCATCTGTAATATTGATTCAGTCCAGCTGTAATGTTGGCTGATTGCATCTGTAACAGTGATTCAGTCCAGGTGTAATGTTGGCTGATTGCATTTGTAACATTGATTCAGTCCAGCTGTAATGTTGGTTCAATGCATCTGTAACATTGATTCAGTCCAGGTGTAATGATGGCTCAATGCATCTGTAACATTGATTCAGTCCAGGTGTAATGATGGCTCAATGCATCTGTAACATTGATTCAGTCCAGCTGTAATGTTGGCTGATTGCATCTGTAACATTGATTCAGTCCAGCTGTAATGTTGGCTGAATGCATTTGTAACACTGACTTGGTGTGTCTATGATGTTGACTAAATGTCTCTGCAATGTTGACTTAAGTAATCTGTAACTTTCATTGAGTGCATCTACAACACTGGCTCAGTGTATGCACAGCACTGATTTAGTGTGTCTGTAATGTTGGCTCAATGCATCCATAACACTGATTCAGTGCGTCTGTAATTTTCCTGAAAGTATGTGGAAAATTGACTAAATATGCCTGCCGCATTGACTCAATCTTTCTTTAACACTGGCTTCATGTATCTGTAGTGTTGTCTCTATGTGTTTGTAAGACACATATGGAGCCAAATACCTCTCACTGTACACCAATGATCAATAATCAATTAGCCTCTCGCTGTAGACCAATTAAATTGTAAATTGACTGCATTTATAAAGCGCTTTACAATTGATTTACACCAGAGTAGTTAGGGGTTAGGTGTCTTGCTCAGGGACACTTCGACATGCCCAGAGCGGGGATCGAACCAGCAACCCTCCGACTGCCAGACAACCGCTCTTACCTCCTGAGCTATGTCGCCTCTCACATTGCGCACCAATAAATAATTAGTCATGACAGTGTTACGAATTAACCTTTCACTGTAGGCCAGCATGTTATCAGTGTTATTAATTAACCTCACATTGTGCACCAATAAATAATTAATGTCTCTTAACTAACCTCTCACTGTGTTATCATAGGGTTATTAATGAACCTGCCAGTGTATAACAATGAGTGATTACAGTGTTATTTACCAACCTCTCACCGTGCATCAATATGTGGGGCTGAAATATATACAGCCGACATCCATCCCTCTCTAAAATCTAGACTAAAAGGGTAAATTCATTCTACAGAAGGGCTACAAGTGGCCAAAGGACGTTTGGAGTACAAGAATGATCAACGCCTAGAGCTCAAACCAAAAAAAAAAAAAAAGCTTGTTCAGACAGTTGGTCTTGACTCTAACACACATATGCTATGAATATCATTATCTTTCAAAGCGGACTCCTGACCTACAATTAATCTAAAAACCTATAGGCCTAAATAAATAATGTATACGATTATATACCTGTTACGGTTGCTCTCCACACCCGCAAACATAAGCGATGCTGACGCCGCAGGAACTTTTTCACTTGCCAGCCATACAATTGATGCACATCCAGATACATCTAGCCGACTGAATTCAAATAGTAATTACTCGAATCCAGACTCAGCCATAGCATAGATGGCAATTCAATTAAACACTGGTGGTGAAAGGATGTTCAGTAAAAGCAAGGGACTATTCGTCTATAATACCATGTGCAAGTACACAGACAAACTCATTGTTACATCTCGAGGCTTGAGCAGTTTATCGGACGGTTCCGCAATATAAATAGTCTAGGACCGAAGCAGAAGCACTACCAGGCTAACACGAAACGGACAAGGTACGAGACTTAATATTCGGAAAAAGACAAATGCACGATAGTATACTCCACAATAAGGAACGAGAAAGCAATAAACGCGAAGTTAGGAAATCGAAAGACCGTCTGGGCTAAACCAGTCTAACGTGGCCGAACGCTGTAAGCAAAACACCGTGCAGGAGTATCAGCTGACAGACAATTATCACGAAGCACCCATAACAAGAGACTAACCAAAACTTTACGTAGCCTAAATGTTTAGGCGTCCACGTTACTCAGTTATCAAACTGAACAGTGCTATCAAAAAAAAAAAAAAACCATACCAGTCAAACGAGTCTCTCCTTTTCCCAGCTGAATATGCCCAGCTGGACGACACACCTGATACAAATCCAGAGTGATTAAACCAATCAGTGGCGCTACCATTTAACTCCATTGTAGGCTTTCCCGATCCTACCTAACCAAACAGAAAAAAAACTCTAACTCAATAAGCTAGTCTTGTGGTTTTCTGCGCTCGGGGCGACTTTGAACGCTAAACTCGTGAGCACTAGCAGACCAATTGACTAGTCAACCTCAGTACCCCGAAGCGTACCCCCACTCATATTAACCACCAAAAACAAAAAAGGAAAAACAATAAAGTGACAAGTCCCTTGGACCCGCCCGGCGGCTAAGCTAACCGGTCTAAGAACAGAAAATTTAACTCTGAAGGGTAAAATCCCGGACGAGCCCCCATTTATGTTACGGTTGCTCTCCACACCCGCAAACATAAGCGATGCTGACACCAAGGTTTCCCAAAACTAACCAATGACTCTATTTAATTACATATAAGGAATACTAAAATAGCTGCAAAACACCAGATAAAATCAAGACCCGGCCGTGGTCGAGAGGAGAGGAGAAAAAGTCCCATCTTTTGAGAAGCCGACTCCAGGCTTCTTAAAAGGGCACCGCCACAGGTGCTCTCAATTAACTGTAACAAGACACACACGTGTCCAAACGGCCAGCGCCCCCACCTGAGGCGGAGGGACGTAACAATATGTATTATACATATATACATACATATATATATGTATGTATGTATTTTCACAATTAGCACCCCATTGATTTATTTATTGATCTATTACGCCTGTTAATTAATCTTTTATTTATTTTTTTAAAAATGTAATCTCTTTGTAAAGGTATTATTTGTCATATAGTACAGCACAGAAAACATTAGTTGACTTGATTGATTGATTGATTGATTGATTGATTGAAAACCCTGGGATTTGAATATGAGTAAGTTATTTATGACATTTACAAAGCTATTCTGACTGATTCTGACTGGTGGTCTAAATTAAATCATTAGAAGAGACAAATTTAAAACAATTACCAACTCAATACAATTCAGAGGTTGCAACTGTGTTTGGAATGAAGATCAGCACACACAGGATGCATTGAACTGTATGTGAGGACCACTGGGCTTGAAAACCCTTAATAAAAAATAAAAATAAACAAATAAATAAAAAATGCACTAATCCAGGTTTACTATGCCCGAACAAAACACATATCCAGAGTGGTTACAGACTGGATCCATAACAAGCCCTCAAGAAGGATAAAACATCAAGAAGAAAACTCCAAGGCACTCAATCACCAAAAAAAAAAAAAAAAAAAAAAGATTTAAAAGCTTTTATAGTTTGGCTATTATCGTGATAAGAAAAATGCCAATGATACTAACACCATCTCACAATGAGCTCCTTTCCTTTTTGACACTAATTGACACTGTTTGAAGCCAAGGCAGTGTTCCTTTCTATTTTACCATTTTAGAAAACACCAAGAAATAAAAACTTCACTATGACCCCCATTCGCAGTGGCAGTGAAGTGTTGAAAATCTGACACTCTGGTCTGTTCCATTTCAGAGCGCAACACTCGGTCCCAATTATATGTCAGCGGCAAAATTTGTAGTGCCTGCTAGCCCCCAGCACACAGTTAAACCCCTTGTAGAAAGTTAGGAAAGTGAGGTAAAGGTGTGACTCGTGAAGGTGCTGACATGAAGAAGCGCTGAAACATTGTGTTATGCCGAAGGTCTGTTCGCTTTTGACAGTTTTCACTTAATTATTTCTTGTACCTTGTTTAAATTGTTTTCTTAAGAACAAGGATGTTTTTGTTCTAAAAACAAGGGACTGGTGAAATTATCTCTGGCTATATATACATGTACAGAACATTGGAGAATTGCTGTTGTCGCATCAGCGTTAAAGTTCTTAAATTTCCCGAGGTCTTGAAAACTACTTTTTTAATGGACAGTAAAGACGTCCATTACCCTCTGCCCCATGCCTGTTGATGCAGGACATTAACACTGGATATAAATGTACCTGTTAAGCTTAATCTGTTTTTAAATGCATTATTTGTACTTTATAATTGGCTTGCAAATTAATTATGATGGAAAAACAAATCAAGTAATCCTGTCGAATAATAATAAATGCTGTTAAATAAATGCAATTTAATATGAATGAGAGAATTCTGGACATGTTTATGGGTATAATTATCAGGGGTCCATTAATGGCTTCCAGTGGCGAATTAGGGACTAATTGCCCGGGATTAATCAAGGGCATAATGGATAATGGATAATTATATGGAAATGTTTGGAAATGGTAAGAGAGGTGAAGTGTTTACTTTTAAAGTAATCACACAATATTAGTGCGAGCAGGCAGCACACCATGCTGGTATGAACCACAGTACAGCATGGGGTCAAATAGTGTGGTGTAGAGGTTAGGGACCTGGACTTTTAACTTTTACACTGGCACATCCGAGCCCAGGCGGACCTGTGATAGATCGGTGCTGGAGCTTCTCGCACTGTGATCTCAGCCGATGAGACCTGATCTAGAATCAGCCCTGTGATTATAATCAGGCTGGCAGAGCGATCTCAGCCGATGAGACCTGATCTAGAATCAGCCCTGTGATTATAATCAGGCTGGCAGAGTGATCTCAGCCGATGAGACCTGATCTAGGATCAGCCCTGTAATTATAATCAGGCTGGCAGAGCGATCTCGGTCGATGAGACCTGATCTAGAATCAGCCCTGTGATTATAATCACACTGGCAGAGTGATCTCAGCCGATGAGACCTGATCTAGAATCAGCCCTGTGCTGCGGTCATTGTAATCAAATTTATTTTCTCAAATAAAAACTGAGATTGATTTAAAAAAATTTAAACTCTCTCATTTTTTAGTTTTGACTGTAATTGAGATTATTTATTTTGTGATCCAGGGGATAATAATAATTACTACAAATATCTTCTTACTTCATACATATATGTTATTACTGTGTTATTAACCTCTTACTACATACCAATAAGTCATTACAGTGTTATTAAATAACAGGTTAGACTGAATTCTATACAGCAGATTCCCCGCTGACTCCCCCCCTCCCACCCACAATCCCATCTGTTTTTCCTGAGTAGAAGTGACATCTGTCAGAGGGTCACCTTCTGGCTTAATGAATTGCGTTAACTTTATAATGAAATTTTCTCCTTATATTCTGTGTGATGTATTGTTTCATAAGTGGGGTTTTTTTCCCCCTCTGCTCTCTTTCGCACACCTGTTGGCGATGGTGTGCACGTGATTGAATGCACTCTCCACCTCCTGTCTGCTGGGCTGTCCTGAGAAGAAGGAGTGACTTCATCTGATTAGGTTACTGATGGCGATCCAGGTGCTGTGTGTGTGTGTGTGTGTGTGTGTGTGCTGTGTGTGTGTGTGCGTATGTTTGCGTGTGTGTGTATGTGTACGGGTGTATATGTGTGTGTGTGTGTGTGTGTGTGTATGGTCTGCTTGTGTGGGTGTAGTGTTGACAGTGTGTGTTGCGTGTGTGTGCACATCGGGTTTTGTTGTGTGTGTGTGACAGTGTGGTTGTCGTGTGTAGTGTGTGTGCTACGTGTGTGTGTGTGTGGGTTGGTGGAGTGTGTGTGTGTTGCTGTGGTGGGTGTGTGCCAAATGGTATGTGTGTTTATGGTGTGCGTACGTTTTGGTTGTGTGTGTATGTGTGGTGTATATGTGGTGTGTGTGTATGGGTTGGTCGTGTGTGGTGTGTGTATTACAGTGTGTGTGGTGTGTGTCCACTGGTGTGTGTGTGTGTGAGTGGTCGTTTGTGTGGTGTGTATGTACGGTTTATATTGATGGTGTGTAGTGGCTGGGGGTATTTATGTGGTAGGTATGTGTGAGTGTCGTCTGGTGTGTGTGTGTGTTTTGTGGTGTGATGTGTGAGTGTCATCGGGTGGTGGTGTGGTTATGTGGGTGTGGTGTGATGCTGTCTGGGTGAGGGTGTGTAGTGTGACTCTGGTTGTGTTGTCAGTGGGGAGATGGTGCTTCCGACTCTAGTAGGCAGACCAGTGGGTGATCGTGAAGCTCCGCTGCTATGTCTATAGGATAGTCGGTGGACTGCTAACGCCTTGTGCCTATGTCAAGCTGTAATATCTGGGTTTGTTTTACTAAAAGAGGAAATTTCTAAAGTGGCTAAATTAGGGTCTGTTTAGGTTGCACGTTCTTTACTCAGACACTACCTGGCTCGTGGCTGCATTTGACACACAATATATGAAATGGGATCGAGTGGAATGGAGATGGTTTCACACTATACCTTAGCTTCTAAGTAACGCTTTCTTTCTTTTTCATCTTTTAGAGCATTCCTTTATATTTCTTCTGTCTGCTGAACATGTCATATTGTTGCTTTCTGTACCTTTACTAGCCAATCCGTGTCGAGGTAGTCTGTCAGCCGAGTTTAGAACTTTCACCCTTTGCTTCTGTCCGTCTCTTAGCAACACGTTTCTGCACTGAAGGCTTGCGCGGCACTGTGCCTCCTGACTGGAGAGCCCTTGTGTTCTTTTTGCAGTGTTCCCTGGGTAACGGTACGTGCTGATGGCCAGAACTGTAATTAAATGTGCTACTTTCCTGCCCTTTGGTCCTCTCCAGCCAATCATTCCCCACTCCAGGGGCATGCTGGGTTCTCCAGCCAATCATTCCCCACTCCAGGGGCATGCTGGGTTCTCAAGCCAATCATTCCCCACTCCAGGGGCATGCTGGGTTCTCCAGCCAATCATTCCCCACTCCAGGGGCATGCTGGGTTCTCCAGCCAATCATTCCCCACTCCAGGGGCATGCTGGGTTCTCAAGCCAATCATTCCCCACTCCAGGGGCATGCTGGATTCTCCGGCCAATCATTCCCCACTCCAGGGGCGTGCTGGGTTCTCAAGCCAATCATTCCCCACTCCAGGGGCGTGCTGGGTTCCCAAGCCAATCATTCCCCACTCCAGGGGTGCGCTGGGTCTCAGCAATCATTCCACTCAGCATGCTGGGTCTCAAGCATCATTCCCCACTCCAGGGGCATGCTGGGTTCTCCAGCCAATCATTCCCCACTCCAGGAGCATGCTGGGTTCTCCAGCCAATCATTCCTGACTCCAGGGGCATTCTGTCCACAGGGCCATGGGTTCGAATCCCCACCCTGACCCTCACTGCTGGACTGAGATTGTGTGCTTGGCCGTTTTTAGGTTTCTGGTTTCCGTCTTCGCCGGATTGCTTTGGCAGAGTGTTTCTCTGCTCTCCGTTTGTTTTTGTGGCTTCGTTTTTCTTTGTTTTTATTAGCATTCCATGGCTGTTTGGCGGTAAGTTCGCGCGGGGCGCAATTTGCGCAAAAAATGTGCCGCACTTCAATAAACCTTTCGCTTGTTTGTTTGTTTGATTGGTAAGTTGATTTGGTAAGTGCTAACGTAATGCCAAATGCTAACGCTAATGCAATGCAATTTAATGCTAATTCTAACCTAAGGCTAATTACAGTGTGGTGCTAATGTCTCTGTTTTTCTTTCAGATGGTCTCAGCCTCAACATCTCTGCTGCCATGGCTTACGAGACCATCCCGTCCTCTCCTCTTTCCTCCCTCCATCCGTCCTCCTCCTCCTCTTCCGCCTTGCCCGACCCATCGCTGCTGCTCCCCTCGGTCCGGAACGCCAGCGCGCCGTCGCCGGAGCTCCCCGAACCTGCGGCCCCGGGGATGACCTGCGTCACCATGACGCTGGGCGCCGTCTCCAACCTGGCGGCGCTGGCGATCCTGTCCCGCTCGTCCGCCCGGCGCCGCCGGCGCCCCAAGTCGCCGTTCCTCCTCCTGACGGGGGCGCTGCTGCTCACCGACCTGGCGGGCCACCTCATCCCGGGGGCGCTGGCCCTGCACCTCCACCTGGAGCGAGGGCAGAGGTGGGGCTTGGGCGAGGGGCGGGGCTGGGCCGAGCCGGGGGCGGGGCTTTGCCGGCTGTTCGGGGCCTGCATGGTGTTCTTCGGCCTCTGTCCCCTGCTGCTGGGCGGGGCCATGGCGGTGGAGCGTTGCCTGGGGATCACCCGGCCCCTCCTCCACGCCGCCGTGGCGACCGTCAGCCACGCCCGCCGCGCCGCGGCCCTGCTGGCCTCCCTGGCCCTCCTGCTGGCGCTGCTCCCCCTGGTGGCCGTGGGCAGCTACACGCCCCAGTTCCCGGGGACCTGGTGCTTCCTGCCAGTGCACCGCCCCCCCACAGCCGCCGACGCCGGCCTGGCCCTGGCCTTCTCCAGCCTGGGGCTCGCGGCGCTCGCTCTGTCCCTCTTCTGCAACTCCCTGAGCGGACTGGCTCTGCTGCAGGCCCGGCTGGCCTCCAGAGGGGCCCAGAAGGCCTTCCTCACGGGGGCGGGGCGAGGTCAACATGGGGTCACCGGCCGACCAGCCTTCCCCTCCCCCGTACGCTCGCTGGACGTGGAGATGATGGCGCAGCTGGCTGGGATTACTGTGGTCTCCTGTGTCTGCTGGACCCCTTTCCTGGTGAGTGGGACAGAGTGAGACACACACACGCACACATGCACGGGAAATACATACACATAAACACACATACATACACAACATACGTACACATGTAAACACACACACACACACAAACACACACATATAAACACATATATGTGTGTGTGAAAGGAGATGTGAATTTGAGAAAGGATGTGAATCTGAAAGAGGATGTGATTTTACGAGAGGATGTGAGTGGGAGAGAAGATGTGAGTGTGAGAGAGGATGTGAGTGTGAGAGAAGATGTGAGTGTAAGAGAGGATGCGAGTGGGAGAGAAGATGTGAGTGTGAGAGAGGATATAAGTGTGAGAGAGAATGTGAGTGTGAGAGGATGTGAGTGGGAGAGAAGATGTGAGTGTGAGAGAGGATATGAGTGTGACAGAAGATGTGAGTGTGAGGGAGGCTGTGAGTGGGAGAGAGGCTGTGAGTGGGAGAGAAGATGTGAGTGTGAGAGAGGATGTGAGTGTGAGAGAGCATGAGAGTGTGAGAGAAGATGTGAGTGTAAGAGAGGCTGTGAGTGGGAGAGAAGATGTGAGTGTGAGAGAGGATATGAGTGTGAGAGAGGATGTGAGTGTGAGAGGATGTGCGTGGGAGAGGATGTGAGTGTGAGAGAGGATGTGAGTGTGAGAGGATGTGTGTGAGAGAGGATGTGATTGGCCTGTTCTGGTGGAAGGAGGAGATGGAGTCTTTTGGAGTTTAGGAGGGCAGCTGAACAACTTAAGGAAGACCTGCTGACTGCATAAAAAGGATATAATAAATACTGTCACCTTGTGGACAACTTTGGTTGCAGAAAGATTATAAATATCTATGTCAATTTCCCTCTCTCCCTCTCTCTCTCCTTCTCAAATTCAAATACAATTTGCTTTACTGGAAAGAAATACACTACATATGTATACCAAAGCATACAGAAATCAAATCTGCCCGTTCCTCCCCCCCCCTCTTTCTATATAACTCTTTGTCTCTCCATTCTCTCTCTCTCTCTCTCTCTCTCTCTCTCTCTCTCTCTCTCTCTCTCTCTCTCTCCCTCCCTCAGGTTCTGGTCTCGGCATCGGTGGGGCGGTTCCACGGCGGTTCTGGGCCGAGCGGTCCGGGCCAGGGCCCGCGTCCGTACGAGCGGCAGGTTCTGCTCGGCCTGCGCATGGCCTCCTGGAACCAGATCCTGGACCCGTGGGTCTACATCCTGCTGCGCCGGGCGGTGCTGCGCAGGCTCTGCGGTCTGCTGCAGCCGCAGCGCCCCAGCATCACGCACAGCAGCAGCTCCTGCGCAGACTGGCCCGGGCCGGACGCCTGTCTGCGCAGCACAAAACGCTGACACGGCAGCACGGAAAGATACGTACTCACACATGAGCTCGCTGTAAAGACAAATACACACACACACACTGTAAGGACAAATGGGTACACACACACTCACTGTGAAGACAAATGTGTACACACACACTCACTGTGAAGACAAATATATACACACAAATACTGTAAAGACAAATCTGTACACACACACTCACTCTGAAGACAAATATGTACACACACACTCATTGTGAAGACAAGTATGTACACACAAATACTGTAAAGACAAATATGTACACACACACTCACTGTGAAGACAAATATGTACACACAAATACTGTAAAGACAAATATGTACACACACACGCACGCACACTCGCTGCAAAGGCAAGTACATACACGTACACACAGACATGCGCACAAGCATGGGAAAAACATACACACATGTATAAACACACACTCACACGCAGGAAATAAATACCGGTGGTGGTACCTAAAGGCAACAAGTTCGATTACCACAGTGCGCTGCCGTTGTGCCCTTGAGCAAGGTACTTAACCTGCATTGCTTCAGTATATATCCAGCTGTATAAATGGATGCAATGTGAAAAGTTGTAAGTGTAAGTCGTTCTGCATAAGAGCATCTGATAAATGCCTGTAATGTAATGCAACATAGACACCCAAAAACACACACACACGCACCTATGAACACATGCATGCACGCACACACGAACACACATTGTAAACAGACACACAGTCACAGACACCACACACATACCCACGTGTACACACACACACACGCACACACACATACACACGTGTACACACATGCTCACACACACATACACACGTGTACACACACACACACATACATACACATGTGTACACACACACACACTCACATACATACACACGTGTACACACACAGGATGTTTCAATATAAGCACTCATGCACAGACTCTGAAACGTGCGAAGACTACATGCTCAAACTGGTGCATCACACTGGTACATATCCTACACTAAAGACTCTCATACACATATCCTACACTAAAGACTCTCATACACATATCCTACACTAAAGACTCTCATACACATATCCTACACTAAAGACTCTCATACACATATCCTACACTAAAGACTCTCATACACATATCCTACACTAAAGACTCTCATACACATATCCTACACTAAAGACTGACTTACACATATCCTACACTAAAGACTCTATACACTACCTAACTAAAGACCTCTACACATACCTACACTAAAGACTCTCATACATACCACACTAAAGACTCTCTACATACCTACACTATGGGTTCATACCATTCCTACACTAAGTCTCATACACATATCCTACACTAAAGACTCTCATACACATATCCTACACTAAAGACTCTCATACACACCCTACACTAAAGACTGACTTACACATATCCTACACTAAAGACTGTCATACACATATCCTACACTAAAGACTCTCATACACATATCCTACACTAAAGACTCTCATACACATATCCTACACTAAAGACTCTCATACACATCCTACACTAAAGACTGACTTACACATATCCTACACTAAAGACTGACTTACACCTACTGAACTAAGACACTGTCACATACTCACACATGCAAATGTAATGTTGACACACAGTATAACCATCTCTTCAAGGACAAGGTGTTCATTCTTGGGTTTAGTTCGGCTCTGCAATGTAATGTTTTTTTTTGTTGTTATTTGTTTTTATCTCAAAACGTGCTGAAAGCTGCATTTTTGTTGTCAACCTCACTGTGAAGTGAAATGATAATAAATTAGATCTGAAATAATATCTCAACCCTCTTCTGTCAGTGGGTTAAAGAGCAGCGCCTCATCTTTTCCAGAACATTCTTGGCTGCTACAAGAATGACACTTTCATTCTGTAAGAATGGTGATTTGGACAATGTTTCCTCATATTTATTACGCATCAATAGTAAGTGCTTATGTAAACGCATAACACACAGACTATTCGTTATTTCAAAATCCCTCTGACTTTGTGTCCCGCGTGTTGGAACCTGCAACCTCTGACAACTTCTGAGGGTGTTGGCAGAACTTTCAGAACTGTGGTATGATTAATCTCAGCACTAACCAAGCCTGTTTCCTTTGGATTTGAACCTTGTTACAATCATACCAATCGGATTGACACGAAAGGTCTTAAAACTCCCTCGAGCCATTGTTGCAAAAAGGGATTTTACTCACGTCCTGAGCACGCAAATGTACCAAAACTTTTTTTTTCTTTTTTAAATCCAAACAATAAGTGCCAGGTGCATTAAGTCAGTGAATCAATACATTTAAAAAATCCCTGTTGAGCTTGATTGCTGGTTTTAATTTCTATTAAAAACTTTCTATTTCTATTTCTGTTCATTTCTGTAATGTACTGAATTGAAATGGAATGGACCCCTTTCCTGTCTACATTTGGAAACTTGCAAGAGTTCACTGGCCAAATATTGCTCATCAGTTCTTTGTAATTGCTTTGATCTTAGCGCTGAATGTTAAGTACTTTGAGCTACATTTTATGTATGAAAGGTGCTATATAAATAAAGCTTATTATTATTATTATTATTATTATTATAATCAAGCTCTTAGTCACTTCCAGTACAGATTTCACCCAATAAAGCCACACAAATGACAGCACAGCAGAACAGTGGCAGAGCGCACGTTAAGTTCCAAAAGATGCTGATGGAAATTAATGAGGCTCAAAAATAGTTTGGGGTAGAAGGAGTCAAGAGCAAATGTAAAAAAAAAAAAAGGAAGAAAAATCAAGTGGTTAAAAAAAACCCTTCTTTGCCATATTTTAACTGTTTTTTCCCCCCGTGTATTTTCCAAACATATTATTTCCTGTGTCGGGTGCTGCATGTTGCTCCAGAACATATTTAATAAAAAAAATAAAAAATAAAAAAAATTAATAAAAAAACGAATGGGCAAGAACAGCAGTTGTTACATGTTTAACCAAAAAAAAAAATATTATACAAGAATTTATTTTTTTATTTTTAATTTTTTAATTTTTAAAACAGACAGGGACAGGAGAGAAAGGCCTGCAGCCGCGGTTCTTTTGAGGGTGCACTGGTGCCACAGGCTCACGTCCCGTTGGTGTCTGGTTGAGGGTTCGATGTGACGATTTGCCGTTTTTTTCTCCTCGTGCTCTTCCTCCTCTGAGCTTCGCCCGTGTCCTTCCTCACAGTGGAGCCTCTTTTTCCCCTCCTCTTCTCCTCTCTCTCCACCTCTTTTTTTCTTACTCTCCATCCTCCATCGTCCCCGGTGTCAATCTCTCCATTGTCCCCTCTTTCTGTCCATCCTCCTTTTCAGTTTTAGAAAGCTTGGGGGGGTGGGGGGCGGTGTTTTTTTTTTGTTGGATGGCGGGGGGACAATGGCTTCCTTCTGACTGCACCTTTCACCTGACACTGGGGGCTCAATGGGGGCCAGTGTTCTCTGCAGCACTCTCACCCCCCACCAGAAACACAACACCCCTTCTCCAACAATCCGTCTCCATGGCAACTGATGCAAACCTTAAAGTGAGCACTCCAAGACCACACTAAACCGCATCAGATCCCATCAAAGCCGCATCAAACCACATCGTCCGACGCTTCGGGCTGTCGTTACCTCCCAGCACTCAGAACTCCAGTTCTGTGTTTGTGTGTGTGTGTGTGTGCATGTGTGTGTAGCAGCACGTTCTGTCCTGCGAGTGTGTGTGCGTGCATACGTATGGCTGCATGTGTGGTCAAGTTGTGCTGGTATGCCAGAAAAAAATAAAAAATAAAAAAAACTAGACCAGAACAAAACCACGTGAAACACGGTATGTTCAACAGGTGTTCACCTCGGATCTTCTACTGATTTGATGTGCGGGCAAAGTAGCCTCAAAAAAGTCGCAAATAATTTAAAAGTCACAAACGAATTGACATAATTGACAATTCGGTCTTTAAACGAAAGCCGTAATTGACACGTTCATTAGCCATCACAACGTGACCCCTGCCACCAATACCCCTATGTATTACGAAAGTATGCCTCACGAGTGCTGTCGAAACATCGGCGTCCGTTCACGAGAAAAAGTCACATATAACTCTGCGTCATAAGAGTTTGGCGAATAGAGTCGTTGGTGAACTTGACGAGTGTTCCAAACATCCAATGGTTGCGCTGGATTGGCCGCACTCAGCGCTAAGGGAAGACGTGCAAGTAGTGGGCGGTGCTACGAACCAACGCAGGGGCGAGCGGGGCAAGTGAACTTGCAGCGGAGAGGTATGTAAAATACTGACTCCAAAGCGACGTTGTACTGTGCCACCCAAATTAAAAAACAAATAAATTAGCAATAAAATAAATTAGCTATTTTTTTCATGTAGCCTATTTGTTTCGTACGTATAGCTATGTATTTATTGCTCTCATGGAGCCGTTTCCAGTTTGATTCGTGTCTCATTCTGTATATCATTTTCTAGAGTTTTAGTAATTAAATTGCTATTAGTGTTTTTGCATTCTGTTGGTTCACAGGGGAATAATATAACGCGGATCAATTTTAAGGTTACCCAGTTTTACACGGCGCAAACAACAGGGTAAGGTGCGCTGAGAGCGAACACGCGCCAGACCCCGGAGGACCTGGGCTACAGTGTGTTTTACGGAGCGACGGGAAGAAGTTTTGGGGTCATTTCGGAACACGGGAAGCTTGAACGAGTAAGTATCTCGCTACCTTGTTACAACTGATATTTGTGACATCTTTTCGAGTTTGACCTGTAGGCTGTAATTAGTCTTCCGTGCAGCTGCTGTTACAGTTGGCTGATATTTTAAAATTGTACTTGCACTGGTTTCAGCTATGAGCGACTGCACGGAATTGAATACCAGATAAACAAGGAAGAACGTCGGTTTTTCCACCTTAATAGCCGACTCTGCACAACTGGTTTTTTTCACGCAGTGCCGCGCTGCCCATACGATGTACTATTTATTTATCTGGTATTTAATTCCGTGCAGTCGCTCATAGCTGAAATCAGTGCAAGTAAATATATAGTCCATATCGTAGTCTATATCGTAACAAACCAGTTGTGCGAAGTCGGCTATTAAGATGGAAAAACCGACGTTCTTCCTTGTTTTAGTATCTCTCTCTCTCTCTCTCTCTCTCTCTCTCTCTCTCTCTCCAACTCACACACAAAAGCCGCGTTTCCACCCAAAGTACCCGGAACTTTTAGTCCCAGGAACTAGGCTACTTTTCAAGACTAAAAGGTTCTCTCAGCCCATTGTTGTCCCCGTTTCCACCGCGACCCGCGACGATTAGGCAAATTAGTCCACTGACGTATGTAAAAGCGACGTCGTCGTCGGTCCTTCTGTCCTATGATTTCTTCTGTAACCCCATACTACCACCGAAGTACATTATTTTCCAGTAACCGGGACAGCCGGAGGGGTTTATTCCACTTATACAACGGGTTACCAATAGCCTAATGATTATATATGGTTACTTTAGTATTTATTGATTTTTATCGACTTAATCACCAGCAATTGAAATATTCTCCCGCGGCCGTTTGGGCATATTATTTTACCGTTGTCAAGCAACCCAGGATTCAAACCTTCAGCCTTTATGTCACAAGCCCGGTCACCTGACTGTTACTGGTACCAGCTTTGGCTCACTTTGGCCCATGCCGGTGTCAGCCGTTGCCTAGCAGCCACAGTCAGTGCCGCGCGATGTGTCGGCCAGGCATGGGACGGGTTCCAGCTGACCGCGATTACAGCACCGCGTTGCTCGCTAGCGACCCCCGCTGGTCGTTTGGGCTCGCAGCTCGCTGTTGAGCTGGTAGAGGAAGTGTCTTCCTCTGACTCATGGCTTTTGCTAGCACAGTCTGTCCCGTGGTAGCGGACCTGCGGCGTGTCTGCAAGCGGCTGCTGACATCACGTGTTCCGTAAGAGGACGCTCGCTCGTCTGCTCCCTCCTGAGTCTGCAGCGGGGGGGCTGCGGCAACAAGTGCTGATGGGTACAGCTGGGCGTTCCGGAATTGAAAAGGCTCAGCTAAAAAAAAAAAATAATTAAAAGCAAGGACGTTTTTCCGCTCTTTTCCTCCCTGACCTGTTTCTTTCTCTCTTCCCAGAATGCCAAGCGTGGCGCATGTCGCTGTCTCTCTGGGGTTCCTGGGCCTGCTCAGATTTTTTGGGGCACCCTGGTCCTGGAGTCTGGCCGCCGGCGTGGGGGTGTACCTGGGGACGGGGTACTGGCGCTACTTTTACGTGGCGGTTCGCACCATCAGGAGAGACGCCAAGTGAGCGGGGAGAGGTGGAATGGGGGGGTTGTGGGATATTTCAGCAACGGCGGGAGGCTGCTTCGCTTTTGTAAAATATTACACAGTAAAATATTCAGTGTTCATTTAGCTTTCAACAGAGCTTATGATGACACTGTAACATTTGAAAGTTCACTTGTCTTGAACCATTTGAGTAGGGCGCCTGAACCTGTTCAAGTATTCACTGGTCTTTCACTTCTAATTTGTATTTACATTCATGATTTACAGTGAGTGCAAAGGATTTAGTTAGTGCGACAGCTACTGCATTGAGGCTGCCCAGTTCGTTCAGCAAACCTGCGTTTAAGACCACATTGCGTGAAAGGTATTCTGTCAGCGCATAATGTCGGAAAGCCACGTGTCTGACTCTCCCCCGCCCCCTAGTGGTCTGTGCGTGTTCCTGCGCGTGAAGTGGGAGATCCAGCGCCACCTGCGCATCGGCAGCACCATCCCTTCCATCTTCGCCCAGACGGTGGCGCTACACCCCGACAAGCCGGCGCTGGTGTACGAGGCCACGGGGGAGAGCTGGAGCTTCTCCCAGCTGGACCAACTGTCCAACGCGGTGGCCCACTGGGCGCTGGGCCAGGGCTGGGCCGCGGGCGACGTGGTGGCCCTCTACCTGGAGAGTCGCCCCCTGGTGGTGGCCCTCTGGCTGGGCCTGGCCAAGGTGGGCGTGGAGGCGGCGCTCATCAACTTCAACCTGCGCCGCGATTCGCTGGTGCACTGCCTGGAGGATTCCCGCTCGCGCGCGATCGTCTTCGGAGCGGAGCTGGCTGATGGTGAGGAGGGGTGGGGTGAGGGGGGAGGTCTGGGGTGGAGGGAGGGAGGAGCGGTGGGGTGAGGGGGGTGCAGGGGCGGCCGGAGCCCTGACCCAAACCGCGCCTCCCTGATGTGCAGTAAAAGAAAATGCTCTCAAGGAGGTGTGTCTGATTTTATCCGAAAAGGGCCGGTGTGGGTGACGATTATTATTTTTATTTATTTTTTTGTTTTAGCCCGGCACTGCCACACCTGATTTAACTGATTAACTGACCGCGGCCGTGATAACTCAAGACCTCGTGAAGTAGAACTGGGTGTCTTAGTGCTGGGATAAAACGAAAACCTGCACCCATTCAAGGCTTTTTCGGAATAAAATTGGACACCCCTGCTCTAGGGAATTATTTCTAGAATCAGCGATGGGACTAACAATTTTTTCTCCACCAGAGGGCGCCGTGGCCATTTAGATTGTAAAGCAGGGCCCAAACGGCTGTGGTGGTCGTTATTTTTTAATGGGGCTTTCAGGCCAAAATGCAGGGCACCCACAGCAAGGACTACATCACTGCTGTGTGACTCCTGCCTGCCTTCCTTTCGTCATTTCACTGATTTATTAGGTCAGTTTTCTGCAATTCTGTTTGTGTGTGTGTGTGTGTGTGTGTGTATGGGCATGTGTGTATGTGTGTGTGTTTGCCTGATTTTGCGTGCGTGTGTGTGTGAGAGAGAGAGAGGGAGAAAGAGAGAGAGCAAATGTGTGAAACAGTTTAAAAAGCTAGGGTGAGAGATAGTATGTAAGTTTTGTCGCTTCATAAAACTTTTCATTGGTCACCTTCCAAAACAGACTGCGCTGAGCATGGTTCTTATTAGAGGGAACAATCTAATGTGTTAAAGTTTTTACCTGGAACTGCAACACAAGTGAATTTCTCATTGAAAATGTATGACCAGTTTCAAAAAGCAGTGGTAATGTGCCTGTTCAGTTGTACGCATGTTATCCTTTGACTGTGTGTGTGAGATTCCAGGTCATCAAGTTTCAAGCAAATTGACTTCTTTGCTTAAGGTAAATGGTCTTTTAAAACAACAAACATACACCTGGGGTGGGGTTTGAACCTATGCAGATATACATCCATTGGATCCTAAGTCCAATGCCTTAACCACTCAGCCACCCAAGTGATGCTGCGCATCTGTGCGAGTGTTTGCATGTGTGTGTGTGTGGGTGTATCTGTGTGTGTGAGTGTGTGCGTGTATCTGTGAGCACGCACGATAGTGTGTGTTCCCGAGTATGTGTATCAGAAAAGATTCTGTGACAGTGTGCATGTCTACAAAATGTGTGTGTTTTAGACAGAGAAAAGTGTATGTGCGATGAGGAGAGATGAGTGTTCTATGTTTTGTTCTTTGCATTTATTTTTCTCACACTCCTAGTGCTTTACAGTGATGGGGGTAAACTTGCCTCCATCACCTCCAATGTGTAGCACCCACCTGGGTGATGCACGGCAGCCATTTTTCATCAGAACGCTCACCACACATCAGCTGAGAGGGAGAACTATTTTTTTAAAGCTAACTTAGTACATTAGGAGGCAGGTTGAGAGTGCCAGGTTTGGAATTTATCCAGGGCACAGGGGAACCCCCCTGCTCTTCGCGATGAGAGTCATGGGATCTTTAATGACCACAGCGAGTCAGCGCCTCGGTTTGACTGCATCTCCTACGGCACAGTGTCCCCGTCACTGCACTGTGGCCATCAGGGGTTTAATTCAACCGGAGGGAAGATTGCCCCCTACTGGCCCACCTAGACCACTTCCGGCAGCGGCTTTTCCCTGGAGGCCACCTATCCAAGCAGTGCCGAAGCCCACCCTGGCTGAGCAGTGTCCCCCCCTCTCTCTCTCCCCCAGCTGTGGCAGAAGTGAGTGGCTCTCTCCCCGGGTCCATGCTCAGATTCTGCTCAGGGGACCTGGATCTGGATCGCCTGGCTTCCCTAAAGGCCCGCCCCCTGGACCCTCTGCTGAGCTCCGCCTCCCGCCTGGCCCCTCCCACCTCCGACGTCACTAAGGGATTCAACGGTGAGCATGTGTGTGCGCGCGCGTGTGTGTGTCTATAAGCGTGTGTGTGTGTGTGTCTACAAGCGTATGTGTGTGTGTGTGTGTGTGTGTCTATAAGCGTGTCTGTGTGTGTGTGTGTGTGTGTGTGTGTGTGTGTCTATAAGCGTGTGTGTGTATGTGTGTGTGTGTGCGTGTATGTCTATAAGTGTGTGTGTGTGTGTGTCTGTGAGTGTCTGTGTGTGTGTGTGTGTGTTATTGTGGTCAATGGGGTTGAGCTTGACATTGTGGAAGAGGTCACATTGCCTTGACCTGTCACCATCTCACCATGTTCCCCAGCTCCCCTCTGTTCTGTGTCTGTAAAGTTCAAACTCTCAAAAATCTTGCCCAACCTTGGCCGGCAGGCGCGTGATTGGTCAGCTGACCGGCCTCGAGTCATCTCTGCCAGACGTGAAGCCAGACAGTGACCTCAGAGGCTCAGAGGTCACACAGAATCCTGGGCCGTGTCCATCAGAGGTCACACAGAACCCTGGGCCATGTCCAGTTCGCTTCAACGCACTCGCCTACTGTTCAGTATCCAAGTAGCATGCAGCATGCTCAATAGTAGGCACGGTCACTTTTTTGGATGCTGCTCTGGCCGCACGGTAGGGGTCACGGCGAGGTGACTCAGAGGGCCGTCCCGAATGGGGACGGGCGGGGCGCGGCCTCGACAGGACCGCCGAGCTGTTGTCCCAGACTTTTCGGATCGTTCGGTCAACAGGAACCCTGACCGGCGCGGTGCGTGTTCCCCTTTTGCGAAATGCCCAAACGTACCTTTGGCACGCGTAGACCGTCAGACCGATCGGAGTTTGTCCCAGGAAACGCTGGCCGCTGTCTGAATGATTCATCGTCCGTTTGCTTCGTCGGCATGAAAAGACGCTACATTTTGCTTAGCCGAAGCGTTCAGTATTTAAAAAAAGCATGCATCTAACGCTGAGAAATACTTAAACATCGAAGGCTAGATTTGATAAATTGCATACATTTAAAAAATCAATAGTAATGATTGTAATAATGATAATGATGTTATATATAATAATATAATAAATCTCAAATTTAAATTCAAATTGCTTTATTGGCAGGAAATACATAGGTACATATTGCCAAAGCATTATAAATCAGTTCAAAATACATATATAAATATGTATAATAAATAATAAATCTCTCTCTCTCTTTTAATTCAGTTCAATTCATTGTGCTTTATTGGCATGCAATACACATAGCGTGCATCGCCAAAGCAAACAAGAAACTCACAAAACAAGTTGCATGAGTTGCATAAACAGTAGCAGTAAAACGTGAACAATAGTTAATACTTATAAAATTACAATTATAGTTCAACTGAAATAAAATAGTGATTTCTAAAAAATAACTCAAATAAATAATCAGTAAATATGTTTTCGTCTTTGGTGTCACTCACTGTCTCTCAGACTGTGGCAGGTGGAAATACTCAATATTTTGCTGCCAGAGTCACACGTCTCCCTTCCTCTCCCCGGGATATGGGACGTTTTTCATGGTTGGGAAGGTTTGGGGAATTTGGGCATGCACAGAGGCTGCAGGGCCCAGAGAGAGAGGGTCATCTGCACCAGTAAATCCAGCCTGTAGTTCAACACACTGCTCTGTCTCTCTCTCTCTCTCTCTCTTTCACTCCCTCTCCCATTCACTGCTCTGTCTCTCTCTCTCTCTCTCTCTCTCTCTCACTCCCTCTCCCTTTCACTGCTCTGTCTCTCTCTCTCTCTCTCTCTCTCTTTCACTCCCTCTCTCATTCACTGCTCTGTCTCTCTCACTCTCTTTCACTCTCTCTCCCTTTCACTGCTCTGTCTCTCTCTTTCTCTCTCTCTCTCTCTCTCTCACTCCCTCTCCCTTTCACTGCTCTGTCTCTCTCTCTCTCTCTCTCTCTTTCACTCCCTCTCCCATTCACTGCTCTGTCTCTCTCTCTCTCTCTCTTTCACTCCTTCTCCCATTCACTGATCTGTCTCTCTCTCTTTCATTCCCTCTCTCTTTCACCGACCTGTCTCTCTCTCTCTTTCGCTGCACTGCGTGTCTCGCTCCCTTTCACTCCCTCTCTATCTCACTGCACTGTGTTTCTCTCTCTCCCTCTCTATTTCACTGCACTGTGTTCCTCTTTTTCAGTCCCTCTCTCTTTCGCTCTCTCTCTCTTTCTTTTACTCCCTCTCTGTTGCACTGCCCTCTCACTTGAAAATGGTATGCAACCTTTCCCCCACTTCCTTTTTTCCTTTTATCTCTCACCCACCCTCCTGAATTTCCTCACTCTCTCTTTCTACCTTCTTTTCTTTCTACCCCCTCCCTCTCTCTTTGTCTCTCTCATTCTTTTCATACTCTTATAATCTCCCTGCAAAGCAGTAGGGTTTTATCTCTCTTTCTCTCTCTCTCTCTGTTACTCTCTTTCTAAAATTCAAAATGCCTTATTGGCATGACAAGAGTTGTATTTTGTGTTGCCAAAGCATGGCAAGGAACATGTGAAACATCAGATGACATCCGATGTGCTACACTGTGCCACTTTGGGTGGCAGTGTGGCACGGTGGGCAAGTGGGTACGGAACCGGGCTTGTAACAGAAAGGTCATGGGTTCGATTCCTGGGTAGGCCACTGCAGTTGTATGCTCGAGCCATCTACTTAACCTTCAGTATATATCCAGCTGTATAAATGGATACCATGTAAAATGCTGTGCAAATTCTGTGCAAGTCGCTCTGGGTAAAAGCGTCTACTAAACGCCTGTAATGTGACAGACGGTAATAACGGAGCGATGTGATCATTCCCGTCCTCTCCGCGCTCTTACGTGGAGCTCACGCACGAATGTTTCCCGAAGCACGGTGCGTCCTGTGCCGTGTCCCGTGGAGTGTTCTCCGCGTGCTCCTTACCAGCTGTGGCGTTGGCGGTGCGAATCCCGCCGTGTGACCATTTTCTCTCGCTCCTCGTTCTTCCTGTCTCTCTGCACTGCCCTGTCCACTAAAGATAAAAAAATATGTAAAATAATAATAATAATTCTAAAGCATTATCTGCTCGTAGTTTTAAACATGAAGGGAAAAACAAGTACTGGGGAGTTATGAGATGAATTTATGAAAAGCATGCACAAGACCGTTTCCCGGGTGGGGTGGGGGAGGGGGGGCAAAGCTACTGCAAAGTGATTGAAACATTAACCAGTATCGTAAATTCCCCGCACCCCTTCCATCGAAACACCCTCCTCCCGCTCCCCCTCCCCCTCCTTCCCCGCTGAGATGTTAGCTATAGCTTTGCCTCGTCCTGCCTGGGACCTGTGGCTGCAAGTCTGAGGGAGTCTGTGGATTCCAGCCAGACGGATTGTGTTCCAGTAACTGCCTGATGTCGCGTGAAATATGTGTGCCGTACCTCACTCTCTTTTTATTTCCAAACATCTCCGGAGTGACGTAAGATTACACTGCTATTACACTCCATTCATGCAGCTGCATGTCTGTGGGAGCAGCTAAAGCACCTGGCTCAGCGACGCAGTGGCAAAGCACCACCAAGGATTCGAACCTGCAGCCTCTGTGGCGCATTTCCAGCTCCTTAACCGTTGTACTGCGTGACCACTGTGTCTGTGGAGTATTGAGCTTGAATATTACGGGGTGAATATTACAATGTGAATGTCATATTAAATTACCCTAATGTGGCTGTTGGTACTGGTCAGGCTTTAATGGGTAGGCTGGGACACTGCTGCGGTTTGGGGGTGCGGGGGGGTTTGTGAGTGTTGCCCAGTATTACTGCATGTGGCCGTGTGCTCCAGAGGGATGTCTGACCCCTTCCTAAATGATCACATGTTCTATCCTCACCACAGACAGGCTGTTCTACATCTACACCTCCGGCACCACAGGACTCCCCAAGGCTGCCATCGTCGTCCACAGCCGGTGAGTGTCTGTACTGCACATAGGATGTAGTTGGGCTCGTCTGTACTGCACATAGGATGTAGTTGGGCTCGTCTGTACTGCACATAGGATGTAGTTGGGCTCGTCTGTACTGCACATGGTGCTGTAGTTAGGCTAGTCTGTACTGCACACGGGCTGTAGTTAGACCTGTCTGTACTGCACAAAGGATGTAGTTGGGCTCGTCTGTACTGCACAAAGGATGTAGTTGGACTCGTCTGTACTGCACATGGGCTGTTGTTAGGCCTGTCTGTACTGCACATAGTCTGTAGTTAGGCTCGTCTGCACTGCACATAGGATGTAGTGTGCTCTGTCTGCATTGTGAAACTGCTACAATACAGTAAGTCTGTACAAATTTTTAAATGTACATTTTCGTTATTTGGCAGGCTCTTTTAGCCAATAAGTACCTGTGCAGTAAATTCTGTGGTAGTTTCCATGGTGACCTCTTTCTCTCCCTCTGCAGGTACTATCGCATCGTGGCGTTTGGGCACCACGGCTTCCGCATGCGCCATGATGACATCATCTACAACTGCTTGCCTCTGTACCATACTGCAGGTCTGCACTGATCGTCTGTCTGTCTGTCTGTCTGTCCATCCGTCTGTCTGTCTGTCTGTCTGTCCGTCTGTCTGTCCATCCGCCTGTCTGTCTGTCTGCCTGCCTGTCTGCCTGCCTGTCTGTCTGTCTGTCTGTCTGTCTGTCTGTCTGCCTGCCTGTCTGTCTGTCTGGCTGTCTGTCTGTCTGCCTGCCTGTCTGCCCGTCTGTTTGTCTGTCTGTCTGTCTATCCATCCGCCTGTTTGTCTGTCTGTCTGCCTGTCTGTCTGTCCTTCTGCCTGTCTGTCTGTCTGTCTGCCTGTCTG
>NC_057934.1:70264462-70296962 GCF_018555375.3 Anguilla rostrata
GATCTGCCGCTACCTGCTGGCGCAGCCGGCGCGGGCCTCGGAGACGGGCCACCGCGTGCGGCTGGCGGTGGGGAACGGGCTCCGGCCCAGCGTGTGGGAGGCCTTCACCCAGCGCTTCCGGGTCGCGCGGGTCGGCGAGTTCTACGGGGCCACCGAGTGCAACTGCAGCATCGCCAACTTGGACGGCAAGGTCAGGGGTCAAGGGTCAGGGGGTCACTTGTGACTTCAACTGGACTGCATATATATATATATGTAATGTTCTGGAAAGGTAGCTGCAATGCTGTATATACTGTTGACTCTGTTGTATCTCTCTCTCTGTCTCTCTGTGTCTGTCTCTCTCTCTCTCTCTCTCTCTCTCTCAGGTCGGGGCATGTGGGTTCAACAGCCGCATCTTCCCGAACATATACCCCATCCTCCTGGTGCGTGTGGAGGAAGAGACCATGGAGCTGGTCCGGGATGGGGCGGGGCTGTGTGTTCCCTGCCAGCCTGGTGAGTGCAAGGCTCCCTATCACCCTGCTCCGTGATTGGTGGAGCTTCCTATCACCCTGCTCCGTGATTGGTGGAGCTTCCTATCACCCTGCTCCGTGATTGGTGGAGCTTCCTGTCACCCTGCTCCGTGATTGGTGGAGGTCCTCTGTGTGATGTCACAACGGCCTCATTTCTATTTCGGTGGTGCCATCCATACCCCCTTATCCTGTTCACAGCAGATGCGGACACAAACCCTAGAACATAGAACCTAGGACATAGAACATGTTCTGTGGTTTCCGGGGTCCTCAGAACTCCCCGTAGGGTTCCTGCGGTCCTTGAAAGCCCCTTCTCATGTGTGTAAGTTCTGAGTGTGTGTAGACACGTGTGTATCGCCATCTCTTCCATGTGTATGTGTACCTGTCTCAGTGAGTTATATACCATTCTCAGTGTGTATGCAAATGTGCGTGTGTCTGTATACAGGTGTGTGTACCAGTCTCAGTGTGTGTGTACCTGTGTAAACGTGTGTGTACCAGTCTCAGTGTGTGTGTACCTGTGTAAACGTGTGTGTACCAGTCTCAGTGTGTGAGTACCTGTGTAAACGTGTGTGTACCAGTCTCAGTGTGTGTGTACCTGTATAAATGTGTGTGTACCAGTCTCAGTGTGTGTGTACCTGTGTAAACATGTGTGTACCAGTCTCAGTGTGTGAGTACTTGTATGAATGTGTGTGTACCAGTCTCAGAGTGTGTGTACCTGTGTAAACGTGTGTGTACCAGTATCAGTGTGTGAGTACCTGTATAAATGTGTGTGTACCAGTCTCAGTGTGTGAGTACTTGTATAAATGTGTGTGTACCAGTATCAGTGTGTGAGTACTTGTATAAATGTGTGTACCAGTCTCAGTGTGTGAGTACCTGTATAAATGTGTGTGTACCAGTCTCAGTGTGTGTGTACCTGTATAAATGTGTGTGTACCAGTGTACCTGTATAAAGGTGTGTGTACCACTGTACCTGTATAAATGTGTGTGTACCAGTGTACCTGTATAAATGTGTGTGTACCTGTATAAAGGTGTGTGTACCTGTATGAAGGTGTGTGTACCTGTATAAAGGTGTGTGTACCAGTGTATCTGTATGAAGGTGTGTGTACCTGTATAAAGGTGTGTGTACCAGTGTACCTGTATGAAGGTGTGTGTACCTGTATAAAGGTGTGCTTACCCTTCTGATGCTCGTCCCAGGGGAGCCGGGGCTTCTGGTTGGCCAGATTGACCAGCGGGACCCCCTGCGGAGATTTGACGGGTACGCCAGCCAGGACGCCACCAGCAAGAAGATCGCCCACAACATCTTCAGGAAGGGAGACTCCGCCTACCTCTCTGGTACGTCCTGTTCCTCAGGACTTCCCTCTCTCTCTATCTCACTGTCTCTCTCTCTGTCTCTCTCTTTCTCTGCCCTGTTCCTCAGGACCTCTCTCTCTCTCTGTCTCTCTCTCTTTCTCTTTCTCTGTGATCACACTCTACATTTACTCTCTCTCCCTCCCCTCGCTCTCTCCCTTCCCTCAGGTGATGTGCTGGTAATGGATGAGTTGGGGTACATGTATTTTCGGGACCGCAGTGGGGACACGTTTCGCTGGAGGGGGGAGAACGTCTCCACCACGGAGGTAGAGGGGACCCTCAGCACACTGCTGGGGCAGACCGACGTGGCTGTGTATGGAGTACCTGTCCCAGGTGAGAGAGAGTCCTCTACCTGTACCAGGTGAGAGAGAGCGCTGTACCTGTATCAGGTGAGAGAGAGTACTCTACCTGTATCAGGTGAGAGAGAGAGTACTCTGCCTGTACCAGGTGAGAGAGAGTGCTGTACCTGTATCAGGTGAGAGGAAGAGTGATGTACCTGTACCAGGTGAGAGAGAGTGCTGTACCTGTACCAGGTGAGAGAGTACTCTACCTGTATCAGGTGAGAGAGAGTACTCTACCTGTACCAGGTGAGAGAGAGAGAGTACTCTGCCTGTACCAGGTGAGAGAGAGTCCTGTACCTGTACCAGGTGAGAGAGAGAGTACTGTACCTGTACCAGGTGAGAGAGAGAGTGCTGTACCTGTACCAGGTGAGAGAGTACTCTACCTGTATCAGGTGAGAGAGAGTACTCTACCTGTATCAGGTGAGAGAGAGTCCTGTACCTGTACCAGGTGAGAGAGAGTCCTGTACCTGTACTCTTTATCTCTCCAGATTATGTGCATGTTTGTGCACGCATGCATGCAGACCCACAGGTCGTGTGTTCAGCACCTCTAAGCCCTTTCTCACCCCTCTGTAATGTACCTGTGTCCGTGTGTCTGTGCACAGGTGTGGAGGGAAAGGCGGGTATGGCGGCCATAGCTGACGGGACAGGGAAGTTCGACTGCGACTCGTTTTTGCGGGAGGTGCAGAAGGCCCTGCCCCCCTACGCCCGACCCATCTTCCTGCGCATCTGTCACCAGGTGGACACCACAGGTGAGATTTAGCACCTCCATCTTATTCCTCTTTTTGAGTCAGGCAATGTTTTTCATTTTGCCCTTTTTCATTTCTCTCTCTCTCTTGTTCTACCCCTTCTTCCCTTTTTTATTGTCTAGTTTTTTTTTTTGCAGCTATAGATTAGTGTCCATAGGTGATAATATGTAGTATACATAATTGTGCTCTCTGAGATGATTATGTAATAACATTTGAGCAAGATGAGTCAAATATATGCCCCCCCCCCCTCCCTCCTCCCTCCCTGCTCCAGGCACCTTTAAGATCCAGAAGACCAGATTACGGAGGGAGGGGTTTGACCCACGTCGCTGCCATGACCCCGTCTACTTCCTGAACGGCCCGGCTGGCCGTTACAAGGTCTTGGACGAGGAGCTGCACAAGGCCATCGTGGAGGGAAGGGTGCCTCTATGAGACGGACAGACGGACGGACCGACGGCGGGGGAAAGGGAGGATGTGGACGGACAGATATCGGGAAATCGGGATGTCGGGAATAGCTGGATATCTCTGCGTGGGTTCTCCCGTGTGCAGTGTGCTGCGGTGTGACGTGGCAGATACGCACGGCTGAGGGATGGGCTAGTCCGCGATCCGCGGAGGACTTCGGCGCTAGTGACGTTGCGATTTGTTTTTGGAAAACTACCCCAGGGAGAAGAGAGAGGAGAAGAAGAAGAAGAAGAAGAGGGGGACAGGAGAGAGAGGGAGGGAAGAGGAGGAAGAGATAGGAAGGGGAAAAAGGTGGAGCTGAGGGGGGTTTTTGGTGCTAACTTTAGTCAGTGACTGTTACCATGACAGCAAGATGATGACAGAGGAAGAGTTACTGAGAGCTCTACACTTGGACTGGAACTCTGGGGAGAACTTTGTAGAAACACTGTTTTATGCTTTATTTTATTTTTTGGAAGAGAAATTAGACTAGGTGCAGGAGGGTCCGTGACATCACATCCACCAGGGGGCGCCTCGCTTTGTGGCTGCTGTGTGCTGCCTGAGCAAAGGAAATCACAGCGTTGGCAGTAATTTACACTAATTGCATTTACACTGGGTTTACACCTTTCACGGGCTGTGCAAGAGTATAAATGAGGCCGCCCGAACAGGGACTTGAACCCTGGACCCTCAGATTAAAAGTCTGATGCTCTACCGACTGAGCTATCCGGGCTCTGTGGTGCAGAACCTACAGGGCAACAGCATAGTCGAACAGAACGAACGCCAGTCTTGCCTACTTCTTTCATATTTCCTGTTTTGTTTAAAGTGTCTTTGTAACAGTGTAAAAAAGCATTATGCAAATACATTTTTAATTGAACTGACAGCATGTTTTTTGGTTTGTTCTATGTTGTTGATTTTGTAAAGCCTCACTCTCTCTCTGTACTTGTGCAGCCACCCTAGCAGTAGAGCTTGCGTCTCTAACTGATTCTATGGCAACAGCTGGTAGATGTGTGTAGGCCTGCCTAGTGGGAAGATTGTAGGTGTGTGTTGATATTTGTTGACGTAGGCGTGCGTGTGTACAAGGCATATAGGGGTGCGAACACGAGTGAGTTCAAGAGCGTACACAAGTAAACATATCAGTGTATTTACGCTGAATGCTACAGCATTTAAACTGTTGTACAATGGAGCAAATTCAGACATTTACGTGAAATATTTAATATATTCAGGAAACATTCAGTAAATGTTTCCATACATAAATGCTTGTTTTCATACCCTTGGGAGGGAAGAGGAGGAAGAGGTAGGAAGGGGAAAAAGGTGGAGCTGAGGGGGGTTTTTGGTGCTAACTTTAGTCAGTGACTGTTACCATGACAGCAAGATGATGACAGAGGAAGAGTTACTGAGAGCTCTACACTTGGACTGGAACTCTGGGGAGAACTTTGTAAAAACACTGTTTCATGCTTTATTTGGAAGAGAAATTAGACTAGGTGCAGGAGGGTCCGTGACATCACATCCACCAGGGGGCGCCTGGCTTTGTGGCTGCTGTGTGCTGCCTGGGTGGCCTGAGCAAAGGAAATCACAGTGTTGGCAGTAATTTACACTAATTGCATTTACACTGGGTTTGCACCTTTCACGGGCAGTGCAAGAGTATAAATGAGGCCGCCCGAACAGGGACTTGAACCCTGGACCCTCAGATTAAAAGTCTGATGCTCTACCGACTGAGCTATCCGGGCTCTGTGGTGCAAAGCCTACAGGGCAACAGCATAGCCGAACAGAACGAACGCCAGTCTTGCCTACTTCTTTCATATTTCCTGTTTTGTTTAAAGTGTCTTTGTAACAGTGTCTCTGTAAAAAAAGCATTATGCAAATACATTTTTAATTGAACTGACAGCATGTTTTTTGGTTTTTTGTGTGTGTACAAAGCATATAGGGGTGCAGACACGAGTGAGTTCAAGAACGTACACAAGTAAACATATCAGTATATTTACGCTGAATGCTACAGCATTTAAACTGTTGTACAATGGAGCAAATTCAGACATTTACGTGAAATATTTAATATATTCAGGAAACATTCGGTAAATGTTTCCATGCATAAATGCTTGTTTTCACACCCTCGGAGAACCCTCTTCCTGGACACACAACGTCTTGTGTGTTTTCATTTTAACTCTAATTTGGCACACCTGATTCTACCCATTAGCAGCTGAAGGAGATCTCTAGCTGTTGAATGAGGTGTACTTTGTTAGGGCTGGAGTCACAATGCTGTTCAGGTTTTGCATAAGGTGATGTCTGAGGAAGTGAGATCTGACTGAAGTGGCTTAGATCACAGCCCAGCTTGTGGTAGAGAAAGTGGCTGAGGGGTCTCTGATGGAGCTTAAGTGGGTTTTCTGGGCTCCTGGTTATCTATGACTCAGACACACACTGGTTTTCAATCAGAGGATAACACCAAAAAAAAAAAGGCCGGCTTACTTAACTCAAATTACACATGCAAAAAAAGGAAGTGCTAAAGCAAATTAGCTTTAACAACATGCTATGAGTCTGTCGCTCAAGCTAATTCTTATGTTGTGTATTTCATTCTGTACATTTTCCAAAAAAGCCATATGTATTTTCTAATATCATTTACAAACCATTGGCAAACCTCATGTGTCAAATATACTTTCTGGGTAGCCATCAGCCTTCAGGTTATTTACTGAAGCAGTGCAGGTTAAATACCTCACTCAAGGGTACGGTACAATGGCAGTGCCCCATCTGAGAATTGAACCTGCAACCTCTGACCCCTTGAGTTATGAGCTAATGGCATCACTCGAGGGAATTTCGGCGGGACGGTGTGAGGGCTTGTCCAGCGGAGTCTTCGTCCACCTCAACGGACACCTTCTCCGGCAAGATTCTCAGGGACCTCCGTGTGCAGATGCTCTCAAAGTAGGGGTACACCTGCTCCGTGAAGGTGTGCGTGAAGGTGTAGAGGGGGGCGCTGTCGGCCTCCGCGGGGTCGCAGAAGGTGACCTGACCACCGTCCCAGTCCAGCTCCACCCTAACCCTCTGGAGCCTCTTCTGGACCGGGATGAAGGACCAGGGTGTTTCCATCGCCCAGTACCCCCCGTCCCTTAAGCTGATGGTCCACAGGCCCTCCTCAGGACACGCCGAAAACTCCTCCTTCCTGCGGACGGAGCTCACCGCCACGCCCAGCGTCCAGTTGGCGCTGTCCCCCACCTCCACCTCCCAGCTGTGCCTCCCCGAGCTGTAGCCCTGGGACCCCAGCACACAGGCGTAGGGGTCAAACCTCTCCGGGTTACTGGGGAACTGCTGCTGCCCCGCCCCCACCTCGTCCCCCCCCTGACCCCCCCGAGTCAGATCATCAGAGAGGGCCAGGGAGCGGGCAGCTGTGTTGGGGTCCAGAATGACAGGGGCTTTAGGTGCGTGGGGGCAAGGAGAGGAGAGAGAGAGGGAGGGAGAGAGAGAATGAGGGAGAGGGGGAGAGAAGAGATAGAAGGATAGAGTGAGATGGAGAAGGGGAAAGAGGGAGGGAGAGTGAATGAGAGGGAGCAGGGAGGAGGAGAGTGAAGCAGAGAGAATTAGAGGGAGAAGGGGTGAGAGGAGAGAGGGAGAGAGAATGAGGGAGAAGGGGAGAGAGGAGAGAGAGAAGGAGGGAGAGGGAGATTTGAAATGTTAACTTTTTTTAAATCATTTTATTATATATATATATATATCATTCTGAATCCTGAAAGAAAAATAGCATTGTGTCTTGAATGGCAGAAACGTGTGAAAATGCAGCGAACATATTTTTTTTAAATACTGTTTATGTTTATTAAATATCCCTTGCACTGTAGGATTCATTACAGTAGGATGCGCATATGATTAAGGCCAGAAACCCATGTCCCCTACAAGGGACAAAAATTAATTGCGAGGTCACAGGAGGCTTAACAGCTAAGAGCGGAATTTCACTGTATCACAATAAATATTGTCATCTATTTCCAAAAAAAAAAGAAAAAAAGCAAGAGGAAAGAGTGTAAAAAGCGATGATGTGGGTGCTCGGAGATGCCAATGCCGACACAATGAGGTTTATTACTGTAATGTAATGTAATATTACCTTGGGGGCAGTTGAAAAAGGGTGACTATTGTTACAGTGCGTAAAAGAGAAAACTGCAGTAATGGCTTATTACGACCACTAGGGGTCATAATAAGCCATAACAAACCGAGTTGCACCATGGCGTCAAACGTTTAGTGCCTTCCTTTGGCGTAAGGTAGTAGGACCGTTAGTCTAGTTAAATACTCACTGTACTGAACGGTCCCCAGCATCTTCTCCCAGACTCTGTACTTGAGGTTGCTCAGGTGTTTGCACACGTCGATCAGCGCCCCCGGATCTTTCCCAGGGATCTGAGGTGCCGCCCAGACCCTGTGGTAAAGGGTCAGGGGTCATGGGTCAAGAGTGCCGTGGTCCATTCAGATAAACAGGAGTGAGAGAAAGGAGGTGAAAACTGCTTACCTTTTCATTGTGTCTTCATAAGCCTAGAAAACAAAAAATAAAATGTTACTCTCACGTTAGTGTGGATTTATGTGACTTCGGGAAGTGGAGTCTCAGTTTTTTTGCCCCATGGAAACGAGTACGGAGTGCATTAAAATAAAAACTAGATTACTTCACTAAAAAGTTCACTAGAATTGCTGCTTTTTTGCACAACGTTGTCAGTTTGAGAAAATTTTAATAATTGGTTTAAGCGGGGGCAGTTTGCATTGAACTTGCACCATGGCTGCATCAAAAAAAAAAAAAAAATCAACCTCAGATGAATGATAAGTACTGCTTTCCGAGAAAAGAAATCCACTTGGATTCACCTTTTTGGTGTTTGCATATCAAAAGCAATTATTTTAGTGATCAAAGGTGAATCCACTGTAAAAATGCTGCTGAAAACCAACAGTTGTCTAACATGGACTTAGCTGCTCATATTTCTACTGTGCTTTTATTTGGATTTATTGATCATTTACCAGGAGGAAGGAGACATCTTCAGCTTCCAGCTCGTCCTTCACAACCTTGATTGTGTCCGAGAGAGTGGATATATCGCCTTTCATTTGCTCGATCTTCTCCTTCATCATCCGACTCTTCCGCTCCTCTTCCTCCCTCACCGCGGCGATCCTGGCCTCCTCTTCCTCCCGCAGAAACTGACGGAGTTTCTCGAACTCGTTTTTTATCTGTCTCTCCGTCTGTTGGGCCTGGCCCTGGAACAGACCAGAGCATCCTTCAGGGCTGCACACACCGTTTGAACTGAGGAGAAATTATTGTGAACATTTTGTCGCGTTTAATATTATAAACATCTATGTTTTCATGTTGAATTCCGTATCTGTATGCACTTTGGACTACTGAATAATAACAATAATAATTCTTTATTTAAACTTTATTTTTATTGTTCATACCAGGGTGTGCTTGAAAACGTGATCACAGGAGCGTGAGGCTAAACGAAATTCCTCCAGTTTCTCTTCCAATGGGCGAAGAGCAGCCATGGTTTCCACCTGGAATTAAAGGACAGACAGACAGACATGCACACAGATAGACAGGCAGGCAGACAGTCAGACACATGCAGACAGGCAGGCAGACAAGCAGACAGACAGACATACAGGCAGGCGGACAGACAGATAGGCAGACAGACAGACATACAGGCAGGCGGACAGACAGATAGGCAGACAGACAGACAGGCAGGCAAGCAGAGAGATAGACAGATAGGCAGACAGACAGACAGACAGGCAGGCAGGCAGAGAGACAGACAGGTGGACAGATGGACAGGCAGACAGACAGACATGCAGAAAGACAGACAGGGAGGCAGACAGAAGGACAGGCAGGCAAGCAGACATGCAGACAGACAGATGGACAGACAGACATGCAGACATACAGACAGATAGGCAAGCAGGCAGGCAGACAGACAGGTAGACAGACAGACAGACAGATAGGCAGACATACATACATACATACAGACAGATGGACAGACAGACAGATGGACAGAGTGAGCATACAGACAGTGTTCATAATTGCATTTTTTCCTGATGTGAAATAATTATTAATAAATAAAGATTCTCTGATATTTCGGCTTTATATTAAACTATGTATTGTATCAGATGTGTGGACTCGATGTGTGTATGTATGTGCTGACATGAGTGCATGCTTGTCAGTAATTTAGTAAAAGTAAATAAAAAGGATTAAATATCCCCACCTGGGGGACACATCTACACACTTCAACCCCGTGTTTCAGCAGGACGAGCCAAACAGTAGCCCCAGAATATATTTTTGAAGAATGTGTTTTTCATCAACTGCAGTTTGCCGAAAAATCGAAGTTTATGTATTTATCGGTTTAGAGGTTAGTGGTTGTATTGCATGTATATGCACACACCAAACAAATAAGAGCAAACTGCTGGGAGGAGGAGTGGCCACAAACCATAGCAAAAGTAACATTACATTAGATAACATTACATTTATTTGGCAGATGCTTTTATCCAAAGCGACATACAAAAAGTGCATTTCATGGTCATAGACAACTACTAAACACAGGTTCAATAAGATTCAATACTTATTTTGTGCAGCTATTTCTAGCCAGGAACATACAAGTAAAAGACATACAAAAAAATTTCTCATGGTGTGTCCGTAGTCTGAAATGAAGCATGGGCAGTTTTAGGGGGGACTGGTCCCCTCAACACACGTACACGTCAATCACACACACAGGGACAGGGACAGGGACAGGGGATGAGGGAGGGATGGATGGATGGGGGGGGGGGGCGGTGAGATTTGCCTCCAGAGGGGATCGGACTCCCAGGGGCTCCATTACACAAACCCATCCGTTTTTTTAAACTTGAGAGAGTTCTGCCCCTTTGACTGGGACAAATTAGCAGATCCTCTGTCGTTCAGAGAAATTAAGAAGCCGAGGACAGGTGAGAACAGGCCATTCTGCCAATCTGGGTCTGTCGTTCCTCTTCTGACCAGAGAGAGCAACAAGAACCGCATCATTCCTGAACTTAAACACCCAGATGGGGTGTCTTCGCCTGCAATGCATGACCTACCGAGCTGAAATTAACATGAGCTTGTGTTTACGACCTGTCACCGTTTTCATGACAAACTGCCACCGATGATTGAATGTTTTTTTTTTTTTTTTAAATAATCGGTCTTGGTCCCTTAGATTTTTCTGTCAGTTCTGCTCTGTGACTTTACGACATAAATACAGTTAATGATTTCAATATCTTTTTATAATAACCTGGGAAGTGCGTGATGGCTATATCTATGGGTGATTTATGGCTGTAAGTTAACACTGGTAATCGAATACTTATTTTAAACATTCTGTAGAGTTGATACTCCTGACACATTTATATGAAATTTCAATTTATTTGGAGCAGTAGACTTATATACCTCTTTATAAGTAACACCATGGCCCTCTACAGTTCACATGTCATTTTTACAACTGTTTCCATGCAATAAACTATCTAATAAATGTAACAGTAAATCTGTTCATTTCCTGTAGCTACAATAAATCTAGCCATCTCCTATAACTACAGTAAATCTATTCATTTCAGGTAACTCCAGTAAATCAATTTACTTCCTGCAATTGCCATACATTCTGTTGCGACAATAAATCTATTCACTTCGTATAATGACAAAAATCTTTTCATTTTAACTACAATAAATCTGTTTAATTTCCTTGACAATACATTTTTCAGGTTCATGTAATTTTGCTTAATCTGTTCAGTTTCTGTTTCTGTAACTGTAACTTAGTATTGAACAATATTTCAGCCTTATTTTTGCTATAATTGTCATTAACTGTAAAATAAAATCACAAAATTTTATAACGTTTTAAGCAATTTTCTTTAATTTCTTGTTTGTTTTTTTTCTCACAAATACAGACCTGCAAATAATCAGTCACCTCTAATCACCCTCAGAAAAAATGTGCCTAAAAAGGTACAATTCTTGTGACTGTTCTGGTGCCCTATGGGTACATAGAAGTGTACCCCTATTCATGGGTTTAATAATAATTTTGCTTGTACCCAAAGAACCGAAATGTACCTCCACTGCATCTTTGTTTCTGAGAGTGATTATATTTCTGTAGATATGTTAGATTTAGGCTGCTGGTACTCTACTGGACTGGACTGGACTGGACTGGGCTGGGCTTGGGGGGCGTGCTGCGGAGATGGTGCCGTTGCAGGTCACTGTTATGGCGTGAAACTAAGACCCCCCTAGAGCCCAAAAAGGTTGAATGCTAATACAGAGACACGCACTCGCACACATACTATAAATGCCATCGAGGGCAAAAACATGCATAAAAGTGCACAGATTGACCACTACATTTAGCACAGTTAGACACGCTCACAAATTCGACATTACGATGGACCAGACACTCAGACTGATTTGTGGCTTAGCCAGTCACAAGCTCAGACAAAATGCCTTTAATGATAAAGGCACACTCACAGATTGACAGGTGAAAACGATTATGTCGCGAAAATGCAGCCAAGCATTCTAGAGTAGCCGGAAGCCTCCAAAGACGGTCCTAAAACCGAGAGATCTTACCTCACCTTATCTGTCACCCCCCCGGAGTCCCGAACAGAATGTTCTGAGGAGGGTAACGGTCCACCACCACCACCCCCAAAAAAGTTGAGCAATGTCAGACATGCCCAGCACACAAGAGGGATGGGAGGGTGTGGGAGGGGGGGGGGGGGGGGGGGGGGTTGGGGGTGGTTGGGGGGGGTTGGCGGGGGTGGGGGTTTCAATAACACACAGAGCAGGACTCCGGTGTCTATAAGTGGCTGGCTGGCTGTCTGAAACTACATGTTCTGTGTGTGTGGATATAGGGCTGGAACACAGGATTGAGTTTCAGTAAACACAGCCTGCTAAAAGCACAGAGACACCCCTGAAATAACCTCGACCCTTTTATAGGTCCCCCCTCCAGACAAACTCCCATAAACCTCTCTGTTTAGTCCATATTCATCAGAATAAAGCAAAATAGCATTGTTTCTAATGCTTGACGCTTGATTCTTGATGCAATGCTAAAGGGGTTTTGGCTGTCCTATGACCCAAAGATAAAATGAATAATGACACCGGCTAATCAGAAGAGGATTTTTTAGAATTCAGGCTTGATCTTGCCTGAATTTTTCATATTCCCTGTTTCTGTGAAGTGTCTCAGTAGAGAGGGCCTTTTTTCACGGATAGGGTGTTTTCTGACGTCACCGTAGTAACACCACCGTTTTCAAGCTCATTAGATGCCATTTGTGTCATCAGCTGTTTTAACGTACACTTCTTCAGCTTGGAAATGCGTTCCTGCTGAAAAAGGCAGTGCTGCTTTGACCTCGACGTGATTTGAACACGCAACCTTCTGATCTGGAGTCAGACGCGCTACCGTTGCGCCACGAAGCCAGCCTGTTGGGATTTTCCAGTTCACACGCACCGGTTTACCGACTCTAACTGGTGCATCTTCACTCAGCTCTTCAAAGGCTTCATGAGCACACTTTTCAGGAAGTAACGGACCAATTTTTGTTTATTTTGTTATGAAAGGGGGACCCAGAGCAATATTTTTTTCAGGGGCCCAAAATGTCTAGTTGCGCCCCAGGCAGTATGTTTGGTAGGCAATACAGATTTTGAGGACACAGTCGTTAGGAGACTGATTAGGCCAACGGCAAAGGTGAAAAACTGGTGCAAATTAAATGCTGAAAAGTCAGTTTCATCTGTCTGTAAATGACGTGTATTTTTCACCGAAGGTATGCTTTCTGTTGTCATTGTAGTATCTCAAGCTTTTTAGATGCCATTAGTGTCATCAGCTATTTTAACGTACACTTCTTCAGCTTGGAAATGCGTTACTGCTGAAAAAGTCAGTGCTGCTTTGACCTCGACGTGATTTGAACACGCAACCTTCTGATCTGGAGTCAGACGCGCTACCGTTGCGCCACGAAGCCAGCCTGCTGGGTTTCCTAGTTCACACGCACCAGTTTACTGACTCTAACTGGTGCCTCTTTACTCAGCTCTTCAAAGGCTTCATGTCAAATGCTGTTCCTTGAACAGGGAGAGACCACATAGCAACACTTGCGAGTGCAAATTGGACTTTTCCAAAAGTTGAGAAGTTTCAAGAATTCTCGAAGAAGAAAATTTGAACTAAACAACCATTTTACGAAGTACGACAGACCAAAGTAAAATCTTTGCCATCAAAGCCATGCTTTACAACTGCTGGATTTCAGAACTAGTTGATCTTACGCTTTGGCACGTTAAAAAAAAAGCACTGCTTTGATGTAAATCACTGGAGAGGGACAGTGTGATAATTGACTGACAAGAATGGTCCATAAATTGCTTTCTGAGTGGTGACTGATTTGCATTTGAAAAAACTGCCCGGGAAGAAACTGGGTTCCCAACCTATCACACCTGCAAATCCCTGATAGATCAGTTTAAGTTGAAAAGCGGCTATGATACTTTATACATATGTGTCCGACTAGTTTCTCTCTCAGTCCCTGTGGCTGCCAAACATGCCCAAGCCAGAACACTACTTGAACCACATTTCACAGATCGGGGGGAGGGGTGCTTCTGGAACAGGCTCACTTGTCTTTACTGATGATGTAATGGAGAATGGCAGCAGTAGGATGCATATATTACTAGGTAGGCAATACAGATTTGAGGACACAGTCGTTAGGAGACTGATTAGGCCAACGGCAAAGCTCAAATACTGGTGCAAATTAAATGCTGAAAAGTCAGTTTCATCTGTGTGTAAACACTGTATTTTTTCACAGATTGTATGCTTTCTGTTGTCATTGTAGTAACGCAAGTTTTTGATCAAGCTCATTAGATGCCATTTGTGTCATCAGCTGTTTTAACGTACACTTCTTCAGCTTGGAAATGCGTTCCTGCTGAAAAAGGCAGTGCTGCTTTGACCTCGACGTGATTTGAACACGCAATCTTCTGATCTGGAGTCAGACGCGCTACCGTTGCGCCACGAAGCCAGCCTGTTGGGGTTCCCAGTTCACACGCACCAGTTTACTGACTCTAACAGGTGCCTCTTCACTCAGCTCTTCAAAGGCTTTGTGTCAAATGCTGTTCCTTGAACATGGAGAGACCACATTGCAACACTTGCGAGTGCAAATTGGACTTTTCCAAAAGTTGAGAAGTTTCAAGAATTCTCGAAGAAGAAATTTGAACTAAACAACCTTTTTGTACGAAGTACGACAGACCAAAGTAAAATCTTTGCCATCAAAGCCATGCTGTCTCTGGGTTCCAGGACTTTACAACTGCTGGATTTCAGAACTAGTTGATCTTACGCTTTGGCACATTAAAAAAAGGCACTGCTTTGATGTAAATCACTGGAGAGGGACAGTGTGATAATTGATTGACAAGAATGGCCCATAAATTGCTTTCTGAGTGGTGACTGATTTGCATTTGAAAAAACTGCCCGGGAAGAAATTGGGTTCCCAACCTATCACCCCTGCAAATCCCCGATAGATCAGTTTAAGTTGAAAAGCGGATATGATACTTTATACATATGTGTCCGACTAGTTTCTCTCTCAGTTCCTGTGGCTGCCAAACATGCCCAAGCCAGAACACTACTTGAACCACATTTCACAGATCGGGGGGAGGGGTGCTTCTGGAACAGGCTCACTTGTCTTTACTGATGATGTAATGGAGAATGGCAGCAGTAGGATGCATATATTACTAGGTAGGCAATACAGATTTTGAGGACACAGTCGTTAGGAGACTGATTAGGCCAACGGCAAAGGTCAAAAACTGGTGCAAATTAAATGCTGAACAGTAACTTTCATCTGTGTGTAAACACTGTGTATTTTTTCACTGATTGTATGTTTTTTGTTGTCATTGTAGTAACTCAAGCTCTTTAGATGCCATTTGTGTCATCAGCTGTTTTAACGTACACTTCTTCAGCTTGGAAATGCGTTCCTGCTGAAAAAGTCAGTGCTGCTTTGACCTCGACGTGATTTGAACACGCAACCTTCTGATCTGGAGTCAGACGCGCTACCGTTGCGCCACGAAGCCAGCCTGCTGGAAAGCTCCAGGTCACATGCATCAGTTTACAATGAAAGCAGTGAAGGAACTGCAAAAAAAAAAACAGAGGAATCCATCATGTGATATTCTCTCAGTGTTGAAGCAGTCCAGAGATGAACTGAAAAGCCTTTATTCATTTTAATATGAAATTTGATGCCATTAATTTGATTGTAGCTTTATTAGCACTACAGGTGCTTTTATAGTCATGTTAAATGCACCTTCTCTAAGTCACTTTGGCTCAAATCATGCATCAGCTGTAAGTTGTACATTATCAAGGAAAGATCTGTGAACTGAAATGTAACCAGCCCCCGCAAAAAATGAAAACCTTGAACTTTTTACACACACTGTTTTGATTGGTCCACACTTATAAGCACCTTCGCGGGTACGATTCTCAGGGGGTGGAACTGGCAGGACGTGCTGAAGTAGGGGTACACCCTCTCCGCAAAGGGGTGCGTGAAGGTGTATAGGGGGGTGCCGTTGGTGTCAGTGGCGTCGGAGAACGTGATTTTGCCCCCGTCCCAGTCCAGCTCCACCCGAACCCTCAGGAGCTTGCCCCGAACCGGGAGGGGCACAGACGGGGACTCCAGCGCCATGTATTCGCCGTCCCGCAGGCAGACCCCCCAGATCCTGTTCTCGGGGCAGGCAGAGATCAGCGCTTTCCTCTGCGCGGATCTGCCGGCCACGCCGACGATCCAGCTGGCGTTGCCGCCCACCTCCACGTCCCACAGGTGCGTCCCCGAGCGGTACCCCCGGGACCCCAGCATTTCGGCGCAGCTGTTGAACCTCTCCGGGGTGTCCGGGAGCTGCTGGTCCACGTTCCCGTCCCGCACGCTGGTCAGGTCCTCGGAGAGCCGCAGGAAAGGGTCGGCCGAATTCGGGTCCAGGATCACGGGACCTGGCCCGAGGTGAGGAGAGGAACGCATAAAAACACGGATGATGAATCACTCGTTTCGCAGCCATTTTGGATTTACCATCAAATTCAAAAGTATTTGGACAGAGACGACAATTTTCTGTTTTAAAAAGCCAAACGAAATAGGAGTAAGGTGTCCACATGCACCAGAAAAACAAAAGATTTGGCAAAAAATCCAGGTGTCTTACAGGTTTTGAACATACCAATTATGACCTTATGCCTTAAGATAAAAGTGAGATGAAGGCAAATTCGAATTGTCCAATTACTTTCGCTCCACTAAAATTTCGGGGGGGGGGGGGTGTAAAAAGAGCTTGAATTCCTACAGAGATATGGATTTCAATACCCTCAAATTAAAGCTGACAGTGTGCACTTTAACCTCATATTCATTGTTGTACTTCAAATCCAATGTGCTAGTGTAGAAAACAACAAAAATGTGTGTCACTGTCCCAATGCTTTCGCAATTACCTGTGTATTATACCATATTTATGATCTCGATGGCATTTTAAAGCATGTGTGATCTACGGGACGCTACTCACTGTACTGAACGGTCCCCAGCATCTTCTTGCGTGGACCACTAGGGGGCGGTCACAACACAAACGGAGTTGCACCATGGCTTCACCGTGGCTTCAAACGTGGGCCACGTTTAGTGCCTTCCTTTGGCGTAAGGTAGTAGGACCGTTAGCCTAGTTAAATACTCACTGTACTGAACGGTCCCCAGCATCTTCTCCCAGACTCTGTACTTGAGGTTGCTCAGGTGTTTGCACACGTCGATCAGCGCCCCCGGATCTTTCCCGGGGATCTGAGGTGCCGCCCAGACCCTGTGGTAAAGGGTCAGAGGTCAAGGGTCAAATGTCCGAAAAAATACAAAACACAGATGTCGCTTAAAAGATTCCACGTTCATAAAAAATAGAATTAGAGACCGGAGATCTCCCTGGAACACACTGCCAAATCAAATGTCAAAACTTTTGGCAAGAGGCAAAGTATTCTTATTTGAACACGAATAAGAAAAGTGCAATATTTTTTGTCTATTTGTAATCACATGCTATTGGTGTGAGCATCCCCTTTCTAGTCTTACTGTAGATGGTATGAACATTTAAGCATGTTTTGTGGCACATTATATTGAAGAAGGTCAGAACCGAGAGCAGCTGTTTCACCATTGTCCAGTGTTTTGAGGATCTCAAGTGTGCGGTGTTCACTCTACCTGGTCATTGTTGTCTTGTAATTCTGGAAGTGACAAGAACAATAGTTTATTCTCTAATATGCATTTATACAAAATACACATTGTCATCTAAAAACAACTTTAAAAAATAATTAACATAAAACAAAGGAGGTATATGCACTTTATAACATGAATTCTATGTCCTTGTTTTTACAAGAAAACAATAAAAAAACAATAAAATATACAAAGGATATGTATATGGATGTATGCATATGCGTATATAACTGTAACCAATGACCTATGACCTCTGACCTGCAGAAATGAGAGGTTGCGTAGTTTCAGTTGCTGCTCCATGGCCGTCACCGTGTCTGAAAGAGAGGACATCTCTCCTTTCATTTTCTCTATCTTCTCCTTCATCATGCGACTCTTCTGCTTCTCTTCCTCCCTCATCGCGGCGATCCTGGCCTCCTCTTCCTCCCGCAGAAAGCGATGGAGCTTCTCAAACTCGTCTGTTATCTTCCTCTCCGCCTGCCGGGCCTCGTGCTGGAACAGGAAACACTTAGAAAGCATTCTGATAAACGATAACATACGATGTAAGAATACGATAATGAATGGAATCTCCTATACAACAAATTCTAACGTTTTGCTAGTGTATATTAGCTAGACCGAAGAGCAACAGAATTGATTCCTGGTACGAAAAACAATGGGGGAAGACTTAAGACTTAAGATGCTTAATTTCTTCAAGCTCAGTGAAAAGGAGATTTGGGAGTGATATGGTTGAGGCTTTTAAATTCATGAAGGGGATCAATAAAGTGAACTACAAACAATTTCTCCAGGTCGAGTTCTGTTAGTAGAACGAGGGGACAGAAATGGAAATTAGCAAAATGTAAATTCGGTACGAACGTTAGGAGAGTAGTCAATGTGTGGCATAGCCTGCCAGGACATGTGGTAGAGGCAGTAACTCTGGGGATTTTTCAAGACTAGGCTTGGTACGGTGTCAGATACTGTCTAGTCTGCAGATGATCAGAGCACTAATTTAGTCGGGAAAATGGCGAGCATCGTTGGGCTGAATGGCCCGTTCTCATCGTTATGTTATGTTATGTTATATAAACAAAAAGAGTTGAATGTGCATTTAACACAGGTCTTATCTGCAAGTACAACCAGACACATACATACACGCATACATGCATACATACATATATCCACGTACATGTACACATGCATGCGTTCGTATAAACAGGCGGAGCTCCCGTAAATAATGCACAGCTACGCACCTGCATGCATACGTGCACTGAGTGAAATGAGAGTACCGTGTTATGCTCGGCCGATTGATTGCAGATTCGTTTGACTTCGTTAGCAGAGTCTAACCACTTCTTCAGTGGCCTCACTGTCACCTTTAACTCCTCCTGGAACCAGTGAGAGGACAGACGGACGGACGGACGGACAGACGGACAAATGTACAGACAGATGGACAGGCTGTCATTTCCTGAATTTCTGTGGTTGTTAAAAGAGTCGGGATGCTCAGCCCAGTGTCCTGGCCAAATTCCCACAAACCATGCGCCTGGCCACCAAATCCTCTGCGACATCGTGATTGGCCACATAATCTCTTGCATTCCATTTCCACGGGTTATCACTGCAAAAGACAGCTGGTTCTGCTGTCAAATGTTCAAATTTTAACTGAACTGAACTCTCATAGAGTGCACCTGGCCCCTAATAGACTCGTGTACTCTGTTAGAGAGGTTGTTGTGGTGGAGTGGTTGGAACTGGGAGACACACACACGCACACACACACACGCGCACACATGCACACACTCATGCACGCAGGCACACACGTCATTCATGCACTCACACACACAGACACAACATTCATATACGTACTGTGAAAACACTCATCTCTCTCTCTCTCTCTCTCTCTCATGTATGCTCATAAACACAACATACACACATTATTCTTACACACAGTACACACATTGTTCTTACACATGCACACACACGTACACACATATATATGTATATACCACACACATAATTCATACACACACACAGACACAACATTCTTATACATACTGTGAAAACACTCATTATCCCTCTCTCTCTCTCTCTCACGTACACACATATGCTCATAAACACAACATACACACATTATTCTTACACACAGTACACGCATTGTTCTTACACATGCACACACACACACACACGTACACACATATATATGTATATACCACACACATAATAAATACCCACACACAGTATAAATATACGGTACACATGCTGTTCTCTTACTCTCTCTCACGCACACACACACACACACACACACATGCATATACACCGCATGCACACACACACACACACACACACACACACTCCATGTCCATCAGTTGAGTGTGTTGCCACTGGGTGACAGACGTTTATGAATGTTAAAACATGACCTAGGGCCACGGCTCGTCTCATTGGTCAGTAAGGGGACACCTCAGACGCACAGCTGTTCTCCGTGTCCTATTATATCCCCTTATGTCATTTGTCATAAGGGGCTGTAAATATCACTGGATGCCCATGTCAAGCATCAGACAGCTTTGTGAAAGGGACGCGGTGGTGTCAATGCACCGCTCACATCCTTTCAATTATAAACTAAAGCCGACAGCTATTCGGCCATTCAGCAAAAGGATTAGTCTAAAGCTGGAGTGCCCAGCCCTGTTCTCCGGACAGCCGCAGGGACCGCCGTGTTCTGTCCTTTATATATTTAGTATTAAGATTTAGCTCGTTTGATTTAAGGCCCTGTGCGATCACTTTGACTTTTTTCGCGAAGCCACCATTTTTTTTTTTTTACAAATGTACAAACAGGAAAAAGGAAAACAGCACTTTGTTTTGTTATAAGTGTATGTCATTCCCAAACACAAGCTGGAGGCCTAACAGATCATTTTAATTCAGTAGTACATATTCACTTCAATATCCCTTCTGATTGGCAGCCGGCTACAGACACACTGCTGATTGGTTAAGACTTATCACCGGGGCACCTGTTCCTGCAACATGGTCTCCAGAAGATCAGTACCAAATCCTCCCATTTTGGGCAGTGCAAGAACTTTGTTTGCTTTCAGGATGAAAAAATTATTTGAAAATCTGAACTGATTTAATAGGATTAATATCCTATTAGTCCTTGTTTTATTTTGCTTTTGAATACTGCTCACACTAAAGAAGAAGACCTCTAATGGTAAGAGGTCATGACTGGCAGCAATGACAATGAAGAAGAATTCAACAGGCCGAGAAGACTGGAGTGTTTTCACTCTTGTTTTTTTGTTCCTTTCTTGATGTTTCTCAAAAGACTCCAAGCACCATAGAAGGTGAGTAAAGCCTAGATTACACCAGCACTGGTTCACAACAGTACAACTGACTGAAAAACTCGCGAATGCCCTCACCTTACTGTGCTGCGGGGAGCCGCCGTGGGACTGGTACCCCGACGAGGTCCGACAGGCCCAGCAGACGGGCAGCGCCCCCCAGATGGGCTCGCCGCAGCCCAGGCATCTCCGGGACCCCTCCTCTTCCCCGCGGGGGACCCCGAAATCTTCCCTGCCGCACCCTCCAGAAGGACACGGCGAGCATGAGGATGAGCGAGAGCCGGCCTCCATTCTGTCACCCAAACACTCCAAACACTCCAAGCACCCCCAACTCCCACACCCAGCACCCCTTGTCTTTAAGTGGTCATGTGACATACGTGTGTGTTTCAGAGTATTCTGACATTTGTGGGTCACACTAGATATGATTACAGCAAGAACCCCCCCCCGCATGTCCACCCCCCCATGCCCCCCCCATGCCCACCCACTCCCACCCCCACTCCCCCATGCCCCCCCCCCACTCTCGCCATGCACTGAGTAAAAGGAAACATTACATTATTAGGTTAATAATGTTTGTTCTTCAGCATGTCGCTAATAATATATTGTTATGTCTATCAATTGGGGTTTTTCCTCTCTTGCTCCTGTATTTTCACCGATATATGTAGATGTTTATGTGTGTGAGCATCGGTTTGTAAATGCACACACACCACACACACACACACACACACACATATATGAGGGGCTTGGCGGGGCTTGAAAAATGAAACACAGACCCGGAGCCCCCCACCCCCATGTCTAGTTTACATGTGTGGAACGTTATGGTGTTTCGTTTTGCAGAGTGCTGACTGTCGGAGAAGAAAAAAAACACGTCAGCATTCTGCATTCTGAAGGGAAGGGAGGGAGTAATGTTTCCCTGGTAACACTTTTACAATAAGGTTCCATTCACTGACACGAGTTAATGCATTAACTAACCCGTGCTAAGAATGAGCCAATCCACTAACAAGGCCATGTGTTAGCATTATTTTTTTTTACAAGCTTACCATTTTTATCTATTGAGAAATTATGCTAAAATGTCACCAAAAAAAAAAAAAACCGGAAGCTGGAATCAAATCCTGCATTTATTTTATTCATTAATCTTCAGATACAGTATAATACAGTTTTCAGCCACTGGTAATTGGTCGTTTTTTTTTCTACAGTGTGCAATTGCACTAGTTCGTATACAATTACAGAATCTTCTCTTTCACTTACAGTGCACTGTATATGGGCCTGGGGAGGTCTCCTTGACATACTCTCCTGAGAACCCAGCAGACAAAAAAGTTTAAGTCTTTAAATTTGTTTGACATAATAGGAGTGTGTCTTGGATGACAACAAAAGCATGTTACAGGAAAAATATTGTCAAAAATACATATATATATTTTAGTTTTATTGAATGTCTCTTGTAGTGTAGGTTTCAGCATTGTTGAATATATGTGTTCTTGTGATTAACAGCAGATACTCGACCCTACCGGGGATAGAAATGAATTACTGGGTCTGAAGAGGATATTCGTGTCATAGTTACAGATGCCCCCTCACGAGCTTGACATTTCCGTTTAGGAAGCTCCTGTATTTAAAGACGCTATATTTATGGTGCAGGCATGCACATTCATCTTCTGAAGTTTTGTGTTCTGTGCATTAGCTACCATATTTATCCCAGCATGCTTTTAGGCTTCCTCTGACAACAGCGACGAAAGAGGAAATTAATTAAACCAGCGCAACTTACACAAACGGCCATTTTCACACACAATCCATTAATGCAGCCTGATGCCACTGGCAGTGCCCCCACATGGGAGATAAACCCGCAACCTCTGGGTTAAAACGTCCAGCTCCAGAACAGTTATACAGTCGGGAATGAAGTTTTAAGTGAAACCCTTCCTTTATTTCATTCAATGACCAGTTAATCATATAATCACACAGCACATTGCATGGACCTTAACCCTTTGAAGGGAAGGGTTTTTTGGAATGTTTATCTGTTGTTACATCAGCATTAGAATGTGCAAGAACATTCTAATCACATATTTGTGATCTTACACCTTAAAAAGCGTTAATCGCAGTCAGCTCATTTCAAGACGACTGACTCGGGCAAGCAATTTTTATTTGTGTTCACTTCATTTGCATTTTCTCATTTTAAGACATCAGGACAAAAAATGTAATGTACACATCAGAGTAAATGCGTAAGTGACAACTGGGCTACGCTCATTTTTGTCTCACATAATTAGTCTTGTGTTACAATTAAATTAAGAAAAAGTACAGTGTGTCCTCATCTTCAGCTTGTGACGCAAAGAACGCTTTAACAGAAATAAAAACTGATCGGTTCTAAAAGCGGAGGTGGAAAATCCAGATCCAGACGGTAAAAGTCCTCTCTCCCGTGACAATCCTGTTCCAGCAGCCTGGATTTGCAAATGAGGTCAATCCTTCAGCCAGGAAGTAAAGCTAATCAGTGAAATCAGCCGGCTGAGTTCACGTGTGTGAGAAACACGTGCCAGGACTTTTGCCTTGTTTGTCAAGGTTTCCCCCGATTATTTACCGATTAAACTTAACATACATGAAGTTCAAGATGCAAGTTAAGTATGTGTTAATTCTTGCCATTGCGCAGCTCAACAGCAACTAAGGAGGAACCTACGGGCTTACTGAGCTGAGCTAGCATACATCACTTTATATTTAGTATAAATTTTTAATTGTCACTGGTTTTTAACTTTAACTTTTAACTTTTAACTCTTACTCCTGTTCAGCACATCACATTTTACTGCATTTTACCATTTTACTGCATGAGATTGTACCACACATGCTGTGTTGTCTTTTTGTGTGCATTTGACGTTCTTATGTGCACTGTATTGTATCTCCGCGTGAGCTACGTGCCAGCGAAAGACAAATCTCCATTATTGCCTGCGTTAACGGACAATAAAGTTTTGAATCTTTTTAATCTTTCTGACCCCAGGGCTTTTTTTCTACCTGCGCGGCTGCACCTGGACGGACACCTGGGCGGGGAGGACCCGCAGGCCGTGCCGCCGGCACGCCGTCAGGAAGTAGGGGTACACCGGCTCGGTGAAGCGCTGCGAGAAGGCGTAGAGGGCGGCGCCGTCGGCCGCGTCCGAGAAGGCCACCCGACCCCCGTCCCAGTCCAGCTCCACCCTCACCCTCCGGAGCCCGCCCCGGACCGGGATGGGGGTGACGGGGCTGGTGTAGGCGGCGTACCGGCCCAGGAACAGGCCGATGCTCCACAGGCCCTCCTCGGGGCGCGGCCCGATGTCCGCCCTGCGCTCCACGGACGCGGCGGCCACGCCCAGCGCCCAGTCGGTGTTCTCGCCCACCTCCACCTCCCAGGCGTGGGCGCCCGAGCGGAGGCCGCGGGACCCCAGGACCACCTCGTAGTTGGAGAAGCGCTCGGGGTTGCCGGGCAGCTGCTGGCACTTCCTGTAGCGCACGCTGGTCAGGTCCTCCGACAGGATCTGCCAGGGTGCGGCGGTGTTGGGGTCAAGGGTCACCGGAGCTATAGAAAAATATAGAGGGCAAAAAAACACAGGCAAGATCAGAAAGGCGGTGAGCACACTTTTGGCCCCAGATGGACCCGGGATTCTATCTCACCGTCACCTGTAAGTATCCTATGAAGGATGGGGCACATCTTAGGTGTCCTGGCCAAATTCCCAAAATGGCTTTCTCTCCTCTCCAACATTTGCCCTCAACTTTTATTTACAAAAATAAATATATTTTTTAAATTCTGGGTTTTTTGGTCTTTTGGTAAATGGTAAATGGACTGCATTTATATAGCGCTTTTATCCAAAGCGCTTTACAATTTATGCCTCTCATTCACCCATTCACACACACACTCACACACCAACGGTGAAAGGCGGCCATGCAAGGTACCAATCAACGCATTGGGAGCAATTAGGATTTAGGTGTCTTGCTCAGAGACACTTCAACACGCCCAGGGCGGGGGGATCGAACCGACAACCCTCCGACTGCCAGTCAACCGTTCTTACCGCCCGAGCAATGGCGTCCCTATTTAAAAATTAAGGACTCATTTTTATTGAATCAAAGTTGATGTTGCGTCGTATCAGACGCACGCCGTATCGCACCATCGCCAAGACTTCTACCCGGCTTCCTCAAGACACACGGCATGTAAATGGACTGCATTTATATAGCGCTTTTATCCAAAGCGCTTTACAATTGATGCCTCTCATTCACCCCATTCACACACACACTCACACACCAATGGTGGAAGGCTGCCGTGCAAGGTCCCACATGAAGCTTGAAATGTAATCAATATGAACGTGCTGTGTCGTAACCGCCATAATCACGCCCTGTAGTATCAGGTACTCACTGTACTGGACAATCCCCAGCATCTTCTCCCAAACTCGGAACTTGAGATTGCCCAGGTGCTCAGCCACGTCGACCAACGCCCCCGCGGCCACCTCTGGTTCCCGTGGCGTGCTGGAGACCCTGTGTAAATAGCGAGGGGTGAACGTTGCCGAGGTTTTGGTCCAAAAAAAAGGAAATTGTAAAAACGGAAGGCAGCATAGAAGCATAGATCTTTACCTTTTTACTGTGTCACTGTAGTTCTGAAAGACACAACGACGGGTAATTAGATCTTCAACCTCTTTTCACCTCTTTTGGAAAACTTATTTCGTGTTGGCATTTGATTTTATGTTGTTGTTGTTGTTGTTACTTGAAAGTTATCTGATTAGTGCGTGAATTTCCACTGAATTTTGCACAGAAGCAGTTATGGAGGATTAAGGATAAAACGTGATCAAGCAGAAACACTGAATTTCAATAAATTATGAATAACACTTTTACGAGCATGGTATTACTTATTTATAAGCTATTTATTTCACTGTGTATAGCATTTGCAATGCACACACAGATTGGCATTTGTAAATCACAGTTATATTTTTAGTGCAGTTTACTTGGAGATGGTTTAGACACACACACACACACACACACACACACAGTCTATTGATTATGTTTGCATTCCAACAGCATATGGTACATATTATTCATATTATACATGATATTCATAAGGCAATCATGGGGAAGCAGTGGTGCTTTGTGATTGGATAATTCTGTTGTGCACAATTGCATTTTGTCATCGTTGCCATTGGAAACCCATTGAGGTGTCGATTGGCGCTTACGTCCAGTAAAGAGATGTCCTCAGCGTTCAGCTCCCTTTCTGTGGCTTTCACCAAGGTAGAGAGGGAGGATATCTCTCTTTTTATCTTCTCTAACTTCTCCTTCATCGCCTGACTCTTCTGCTCCTCCTCCTCCCTCAGTACAGCAATCCTGGCCTCCTCTTCCTCTCGCAGAAACTCGTGGAGTTTCTCGAACTGCTCCCGGATCTGTCTTTCCGTGTGCTGGGTCTGTATCTAGGATGGCAAAATTTTTTAATCGTGAACATATGTATCCTATACATATACACAGCGTTAAATCAATTATTACAGAATATGTATTGGTAACTATTGGACTCATATGTACCCTGTTAGAGTTGAATTAACACTGAACACTTTACCGTGTATGTGTATGTATTTTTTATACTCTCACTCATATGGGAATGTTGTTCGCCTGTTCTGGCACTTGGGTAATGCTGTTCTGTAAGTTGTTTTCAGGAAAAGAGTATCTGCTCAATGAATGTAATGCAGTATGACAAACAATGCATAGACACATGGTTTGTTATATACCCACACACACATGAATTCACTTGCATATACACACAGATACAAATACACATATGCACAAACGTGTGCTTGCTCAAACACAGACGCAGGTTCACCACATACACACACACACACACACATGCTTGCTTGTGCACACACACACACACACACACACACAGAATCAATGACAGAAAGAAGGATGCATAGAGAATGTATAATACAACTCTATTTAGTCTGGAATAGACGCATGTAACTATTAAACTAGAAAGTAAAAAAGAATTAAACAATTAAATTAAAAAAAGGTAAATGGTTTTCCAGTAATGCGTGCTGGGTCATATCCAAACTGGAGTGAATTATTATCAGCTGCTACAACAGACATTTTCAGTTTTTTTCAGTACCTTCCTGTCTCCATTTCTCACTTGCCCGTGTCCAAATATTGTGTTTAAAAGCATAAAAGTAAAAAAAAGAAGGTCACTTTACGATACACTTTTCTGTTTTGGACTAAACGGGTCCATGACACACTTTTGCATGACTACAGATATGTCTCAAAACAGTAAAACTGAGATACAGCATTTATCTTTACAATTGTGCTTTTGCAGTACACTGATGTATTATTTACCTACATTACTGTCACTGGGCACGTGCACTTATCCAGAGCAACTAGCACAGCTTTTTTTTTTAAAGACAGACCATTCAACTATACAGCTGTATGTATACGGAAGCAGTTCAGAAAAATGAATTTCCCTTGTGGACGATAAAGAACATCTATCTATCCATCTATCTATCTATCTTCAGGGTAAGTACCTTGAACAGGGGTACAACAGCAGTATTTTATCTTACAAAGAACTTGCAACCGTCGGGTCACAAACCCAGTTCCCAACACATTAAACTACATCGCCGCCCATCCCAGACACCATCAGCTTGGTCCTGGAGAGCCGCAGGGTGCACTGCTTTCCATTGTTTATCAGCAGTTATCCATTGTTTATCAGCAGCAGTACCATGGTCTGGGCGAATACTCGATTTTGATTGGCTGGAAGGTGAGCTCTCCCCCAGAACCCCCCCCCCCCCATCCCCCTGCCATACATCTTTCAGGCACAATGACATTATTAAACATGACACGATGGAGGGAGACAGAATGGGTGTGAAGAGGCGGACAGGTGAGGTTTCCATGGTTACCTTTATGTACTGGGCCATTTGGACGTAGCTCAGTTTCGCGTCCTTGAAGGCGGCCAGTTTCTCCTTCAGCACCGTCTGGAGCACCAGGAGCTCTGCCTGGAAGGACAAATCAGAATCCCCCCCGACGTCATTCCTACTTTCTGACTATCAGCCTGTCTTCATGCAGTTACTTTAGTCCTCTTTCAATTTATCCTGTGCATTGGGTTTTATGAACTACTGTGGGCCCGTCCCTTTAAGAATGCAATCCCAGAGTTCCTCCAATTTACTGCGGGACCATCCCTTTAAGAATGCAATCCCAGGGTTCCCCCTGTTTGCTGTAGGCCCGTCCCTTTAAGAATACAATCCCTGGGTTCCCCTTGTTTGCTGTGGGACCACCCCTTTAAGAATTAAATCCCAGAGTTCCCCCCATTTGCTGTGGGACCATCCCTTTAAGAATGCAAGTCCAGGGTTCCCCTGACTGCCGTGAACACACTGTAGGATCATAGGAAGACATGCCCATAAGATGCATTGCCAAAAAGTCAAGGAAATTATTGCATTTGTTGTTGATCACTGGATTTTGGCACCTCTGTGACTTCCCCAGATTTCTCCCTATCTGTAGCAGTGTGGGGAACGGCCCTGAATGAGATGTCAGGCGGAGAGGCAGCCACTTCCTCCTGCCGATAAGCGAGTTGGGGGGGAGGTGGCTGTTGTTGTGCCCTTTGTCCCTCTCTCAAGTCTCCAAAGGTGGACCCCCTCACTCCCCCCCCGCCCCCCCCGCCCCCAAAACACGTGCCCATGCCGACAGATTGCGATGCTCGATCAACCAGACAAACCAGCCCCTTCCACAAGAGGTAGCATCTTCTCCACGCACTCTTTCCCTAACCCCAGAGACATGACAATGTAGAATCTCGTGAATCTCTTTTATTTATACTTAAATCTTGATAACAATGGGGTTTTTTTTCTCTCCAGAATCATTGCTGCAATGTTTTTGCACTTTAATCCACTTGCCTGAGAGCCAGAGACTATTGTGCACACCCTACAGGCCACACACAGTACTACAGGGTGTTTGACAGTTCTTTCATTGCACAAACAAACAAAGCAATCTGCCGAGTCATGGTAATAAACTGAGGCTGAGATAAGCAGAGGCGGAAGAGGCGTGTTCTGTCAGCGTTCGCAGACGCACGGCGGTGTGACTCCAAGCCACACGATGTTAAATATGGCAGGCTATTAAAAGTTAACAGTCACTCAAAGTTCACTTCACGGAACGCTTCTTTATTTTACTTTCCAGCGCCACAAACAGGTGCTAGACAATAGACAATGCAGTGGATCCAACAGAACAATATGATCTTGATATTATTTACTTCGTGAATCAAATTCATAGGCTAAGGCCTATGTGCTCTGATAGTATAATGAAGTCAATAGGCTATAGCCTGTAAAATATTTGTGCTAGGCCTATGCGAAAATAAGAATTTAACAAAATGGCCTATAATAACTACAAAATAGTGTTCTGCACAATAAAACAACATATACCGTGGCCTATTGTAAATAAAACAGAACTGTCCTTAATTAAACAGTAGACATTGTCCTATAAAGTAGGTTAAATAAAATGAAAAAGGTGTAGGCATATAATGAAGCACAGGACTCTGCATTCAAGCGATATCTTTGTATCGAACTGTCTGCAGACAGTAAATGCTCTCTCTGCCCACATGGAATTAGCCTGGAACATGGCAAGTGTGTAATTCCCATTTTCCTGTGGTTATATTTCTTGGCAAATGATAAATACTTTGGGCAGGAATTCCCGGGAACACATTTCCCGCTGTTGAACCCTGGTCCAGAGGTGTCCAATCCGAAAAGGGCTGGTGTGGGTACAGGTTTTAGCCTAGCACTAAAACACCTGATTTAACTATTTAACTAATCATGGTCTTCAATCAAAACCTTGACAAGTAGAATCAGTCTTAGTCTGGGACTAAAACAAAAACCTGCATCCACACCGACCCTTTTTTTTGGATAAGATTAGACACCCCTGCCCTCGTCCATACACAGTACTACAGGAGATCCAGTGACTATTTTACACCCTACAGGCCACACACAGTACTACAGGAGAGCCAGTGACTATTTTACACCCCATAGGCCACACACAGTACTACAGGAGAGCCAGTGACTATTTTACACCCTACAGGCCACACACAGTACTACAGGAGAGCCAGTGACTATTTTACACCCCATAGGCCACACATAGTACTACAGGAGATCCAGTGACTATTTTACACCCTACAGGCCACACACAGTACTACAGCATACAGTACTAGAGGAGAGCCAGTGACTATTTTACACCCCATAGGCCACACATAGTACTACAGGAGATCCAGTGACTATTTTACACTTTACAGGCCACATACAGTAGTAGAGGAGAGCCAGTGACTATTTTACACCCTACAGGCAACATACAGTACTACAGGAAAGCTAGTGACTATTTTACACCCTACAGGCCACACACAGTACTAGAGGAGATCCAGTGACTATTTTACACTCTACAGGCCACACACAGTGCTACAGGAGGGCCAGTGACTATTTTACACCCTACAGGCCACATACAGTACTAGAGGAGAGCCAGTGACTATTGTACACCCTACAGGCCACACACAGTACTACAGGAGAGCCAGTGACTATTTTACACCCCATAGGTCACACATAGTACTACAGGAGATCCAGTGACTATTTTACACCCTACAGGCCACACACAGTACTACAGGAGAGCCAGTGACTATTTTACACTCTACATGCCACACACAGTACTACAGGAGATCCAGTGACTATTTTACACTTTACAGGCCACATACAGTACTAGAGGAGAGCCAGTGACTATTTTACACCCTATAGGCCACACATAGTACTACAGGAGATCCAGTGACTAATTTACACCCTACAGGCCACACACAGTATTACAGGAGATCCAGTGACTATTTTACACTTTACAGGCCACATACAGTACTAGAGGAGAGCCAGTGACTATTTTACACCCTACAGGCAACATACAGTACTACAGGAAAGCTAGTGACTATTTTACACCCTACAGGCCACACACAGTACTAGAGGAGATCCAGTGACTATTTTACACTCTACAGGCCACACACAGTGCTACAGGAGGGCCAGTGACTATTTTACACCCTACAGGCAACATACAGTACTAGAGGAGAGCCAGTGACTATTGTACACCCTACAGGCCACACACAGTACTACAGGAGAGCCAGTGACTATTTTACACCCCATAGGTCACACATAGTACTACAGGAGATCCAGTGACTATTTTACACCCTACAGGCCACACACAGTACTACAGGAGAGCCAGTGACTATTTTACACCCTACATGCCACACACAGTACTACAGGAGATCCAGTGACTATTTTACACTTTAAAGGCCACATACAGTACTAGAGGAGAGCCAGTGACTATTTTACACCCCATAGGCCACACATAGTACTACAGGAGATCCAGTGACTAATTTACACCCTACAGGCCACACACAGTATTACAGGAGATCCAGTGACTATTTTACACTTTACAGGCCACATACGGTACTAGAGGAGAGCCAGTGACTATTTTACACCCTACAGGCAACATACAGTACTACAGGAAAGCCAGTGACTATTTTACACTCTACAGGCCACACACAGTGCTACAGGAGGGCCAGTGACTATTTTACACTCTACACGTCACACACAGTACTACAGGAGATCCAGTGACTATTTTACACTCTACAGGCCACACACAGTACCACAGGAGGGCCAGTGACTATTTTACAGGCTACACAGTGAATATGGGACATTAATTCACGACATGAACAGCTAATTGTGACACAAAGTCTCTTTAGTTAAGAGAGTAAATAAATCCCTCAGCAGACATTAACCGATAGTCTAATTCGAGAACATTTAACAGCTGGTTGGAATGACAGTTAGAAGACACAGCAAAAAAAAACCTGGGTTGCACAGAGTTTCCTCAGGATGGGGTTGAGTTTGCACAGCGCTGCATTGAAGGGGTGTGTGTGTGTGTGGGGGGGGGGGGGTTCACCTTGCAGTGGGGCAGCACGGCCTCCAGGGGGCAGAAGCTGTGGTTGCGGTGCTGCTGGGTCAGGCAGTCCACGCAGATGAGCTGGCGGTCCTGCAGGCAGAAGAGCTTGAGGCTCTCCCCGTGGCTGGGGCAGGAGCGGCCCGCCCCCTTCCTCGCCCGCTCCCTCAGGTACGACTGGCAGGTGTTCCGGAGGGTCAGGTTGAGCACGGGCTCCTCCGCGGACGCCCTCCTGCAGACGGGGCAGTCCCGCAGCTCGCTGCAGAGCCAGTGCTGGGCGAGGCACGTCCTGCAGAAGCTGTGGCTGCATTTCAGCACCACGGGGTCCTGGAAGATGTCCGCACACACCGGGCAAGAGAGCTCCTGCTCCAGGAGTGAGTGAGAGCTCAGCATCCTGTCTGCTATACGCACAAGCGCACACGCAGATGCACAGACAAACTATCTCTCAAATCTCTGCTTACAAAATGCCTAAGCTTTCATCTACCTCACTAACACACCTGAGCTTTCATCTACCTCACTAACACACCTGAGCTTTCATCTACCTCACTAACACGCCTGAGCTTTCATCTACCTCACTAACACACCTGAGCTTTCATCTACCTCACTAACACACTTGAGCTTTCATCTACCTCACTAACACACCTGAGCTTTCATCTACCTCACTAACACACCTGAGCTTTCCTCTATCTCACTAACACACCTGAGCTTTCCTCTGCCTCACTAACACACCTGAGCTTTCCTCTACCTCACTAACACACCTGAGCTTTCTTCTACCTCACTAACACACTTGAGCTTTCCTCTACCTCACTAACACACTTGAGCTTTCATCTACCTCACTAACAC
>NC_057934.1:70301962-70306962 GCF_018555375.3 Anguilla rostrata
AATATGGAAACGCCGGTTCTGTGAAAGGAAAGCCGACGTCCGCGACAGGGCGGTTACGGACCGGGTCGGAGAAGGTAACTCTTCCGTTGTTCCAGTCCAGCTCGACCCGCACCCTCCGCAGCCTCCCCTGTTCCGGGAGGTGCGCTGTTTTCACGCGGTAGCTTCCGTTGTCCAGACGCAGGGCCACGATCCCCACCCCTCGATTTCGGCCCTTCCTCAGGACGGACTGCGTGGCCACGCCCACCGCCCAGCTGGTGTTGTCCCCCACGTCCACGTCCCAGTGGTGTGTCCCGGAGGCGAAGCCCCGAGACCCCAGCATTTCGGCTCGGGAGGTGAACCTCTCCGGGTTGTCGGGGAGCTGAGGGTTGTCCGTGCAGTACTTGAGACTGGTCAGTCCCTCAGAGAGAGAGAGGCGACAGGTAGCAGTGTTGGGGTCCAGAGACACAGGACCTGGTGAGAGAGAGGAAGAGTGAGGGAGGGAGAGAGAGAGAGAGAGAGAGAGAGAGAGAGAGAGAGAGAGAGAGGGAGAGTGAGGGAGGGAGAGAGAGAGAGAGAGAAAGAGAGACAGAGAGAGAGAGAGGGAGTTTAGATTTTTCCATTCTAAGGACATGCTGATGCCTGGATGAGGATTAGTTAAGTCCTAATATTTAAAACCATATACTGTAATTGAAAGAGGGTATACTCTCTTTTACACATCATTGTATATTGTATATGTTTCACAAATGTTATGCATGTGAGCATGTAGGTGCTCACAAAACTCAGCTGAAGCAATACTGTCATAACTGGGCTCTGGCAGAAAATTAAAACAAACAAACAAACAAAAAATGAACACAAAGTGCCACAAATGATTAATAAGAATATAGCACGTAGCATGCAATTACCCATCTACATTTAGCCTTTACTAACTAGAATCTTCTCCCAGAAATATTTTTCACCATAAAGCAAAATATTTAATCACTATGAATATAGAACCTAATGACCTCCATAATCGCCCCCTTTAATATCTAGTACTCACTGTACGGTGCAATCGCCAGCATCTTCTCCCAGACTCGGTACTTGAGATTTCCCAGGTGTTTGGCCACGTCGATCAGGCCCCCTGTGATTGGCTCAGGTTCCGGATGTGGTTTGCACATCCTAAACAAACACACTGCAGTCAATGCTGTCCCGAGTTTGTGTTTTACTCCAACAGAATTTTTTGTTTAATTGAAGGAAGCACATGCTTTACCTTTGCACTGTGTCAGCATGGACCTGGAAAGAAAATAGTTATATCTTCTATTTTCATTTTTTGTCATTGTTGTAGAACTAATGCTTTTTTTTTTTACATGGAATTTGTTTCCAAGAATGTAATGTAATGTAATGTAAAATGTAATGTAAAAGAGCAAATTAACATGGTTACTCTGGAGTTCATGTACATTTGCCGATATACTGTCTGAAAAAGCAAGGTTATTTACCTGGCCTGGTAATTTCATCATCTCAGATACTTTGGACATCAGCTTGTACACACCGGGCTGACATCGCTGATCCTGCAGGGACTGCCACGTTCTGAAACATTTAGGACACAGCCTGAGTTGCTGTGATGTTCAGCTTATGGAAAACTTGACAGAAGCTCTATTTGATCCCGATATATGTTTGATGTTTGAATGCTAAATATCATATGTTGAAAGGCTAGATTTCCTTCGTGTCTATTTTTTTCTATTTCGCCAGTCAAAATTTTGCCACTACATGCATGAATTTGTTAAGTTCTTTCTGGGGTGTGTGTGTGTGTGCAAGCGGATGTGTGCGTGTGTTTGCATGCGGGCGTGTGTGTGTGTGTGTGTATGTGTGCGTGTATGTGTGCAAGCGGGTGTGTAAGTGTGTATGTATGTATGCATGTGTGTGTGTGTATGTGTGTGTTTGCATGCGGGTGTGTGTGTGTGTATGTGTGTGTTTGCATGCGGGCGTGTGTGTGCGTGTGTGTGTTTGCATGCGGACGTGTGTGTGTATGTGTGCAAGTGGTTGTGTAAGTGTGTACGTACGCACGCACGCGCGCGCGTGTGTGTGTGTGTGTGTGTGCATGCGGGCGTGTGTGTGCGTGTGTGTGTTTGCATGCGGACGTGTGTGTGTATGTGTGCAAGTGGTTGTGTAAGTGTGTACGTACGCACGCATGTGTGTGTGTGTGTGTGTGTGTGCATGCAGGCGTGTGTGTGTGTTTATATTATTGGAGTGTAGGAGGAGGGACTTTGAAAAAGAGAAGAGGGGAAGAGAGGAGGCGAGGAAGTGAGCAACAGTAAACGAGTGAAGGCAGGGAGCAAATGAAAAGAGGAAGAACAGAGAATAGAGAAAAAGGTAAATAATAAATGGACTGCGAAACGCAGAGGGAAAAGAAAGAAAAGAGGGAAGTAAATACACATACTTGTAAACTGTGTCCTTGTAGTTCTGCAAAAAAAAAATAGAATTAATTAAAACAATATCAAATAATATTTGCAAAAGTTAATACTCATAATACTAATCTTTATTTAGTCTAAATGAGTGAAACGCTGCTGTTAGGATTGCACAGTTAATAATTTAGCTCTGCCTGCAGGAAGGAGATGTCGTCAGCTTCCAGCTCCTGCTCGATGGTCTTGATTGTGTCTGAGACATAGGACATCTCTTCAGTTATCCCCTGAATCCTCTCCTTCAGCGTCCGACGCTTCTGCTCCTCTTCCTCCTTCAGCGCGGCGATCCTGGCCTCCTCTTCCTCCCGCAGAAAACGGTGGAGGATCTCGAACTCGTCTTTTATCTGCCTCTCCGTCTGCTGGGCCTGGCTCTGGAACCCAAAAGCAGCGGATGCGTTTTTCAGGGTTGCGTTTGTCCACGCGTGTTTCGGGAATTTTTGTAGATCTGCGACATAGCCAGACCTGGGTCAAATGCGTATTTGTTTTGGATTCGAGTACTCTTCTGTGCTCAATTGCCCGGTGACCAGCCTGCCAGTATGACCAGAAGGTGGGGTTTGCACTTGTTGTATTGAGTATTTCATTGGTTCAAATACACCAGACAAGATAAGTAAAAGCGTAGAAAAGCATTTGAATCCAAAACAAATGCGCATTTGACCCAGGCCTGGATATAGCCCTCCATTCCAAGAGGGCTGTATCATCCCGACTTCCTGTTTCTACAGATTAACAATCCTCCATCAGAAAAGGATATGTGCGCGTGAAGAACGGTCCACACACAGATCTTATGAATAATTCCCCCTCTAAATGTCAGACGAAGAGAAAGGGTTGATAGTCTTGATGAACCGAGTGCAAGCTGGTATGAAATGCAGAACCAGATGCGGGCCCTCCAGGAGCGGGGCCGACCGCGGACGTGAGCTGAGAACTCTACCTTAAGGTGTTTGGCCATGTCGGAAAAGAGTCTCTGAGCTTTCTCGTGTCCCTTCACTTTCGCCAACAGCTTGTCCCGAGAGATCCTGAGGACCACCTGGAGTGAGACAAGTGACAAGCAGGAGGCGCTTTCATGGACAGATTGGACAAACAACAGGTACCGCTGCTTGAAAAAAAAGGTTTAAAATTAAATGTTCATGTGTGAATGCCAGTGTTTCACTGGTGTTTGTGTTCCCCCTAGTGGCAGAACATCATGACTGCTGCTCTCGATGTTAGTGCAAACATACAGTAGTCATGCTACACATATGTACTGGATGTGCACTGAAGTGATTCAGATAAGGAGGGAATTGAACCTGCAACCTTTTGGGTTAGAAGCCCAGTTCCCTAACCATTATATAAAAGGCATACTATGCCGGATTTCTTAGCTTGTCTTTGCAACCAAAGAATTCTCCTTCTCTGCTTTCCTCCTCTGTACTCACCTGAGTCTCTTTTTTTTTTTTTCAAAATTCTTTTGAAACTACCGGTAAATTTCTCCCATCAATTTCTCAGACCGTACATTAGTTTACATAGCCCGGTGGAGATCACAAACTGTACAAATAACTTGAAAACCGGAAATTCCAATCAAAAACTGGATGTCTGGAAACCCTAGCAGCATAGCTCCAGGTGACGTTAGCTACAGGTCCAACTTTTAACTGCATATTTTCGAGTTAAAAACCCAGCATAGTATGCCTTTAAGGAACTATTATACATGTATTTATTTGAAAAATATTCCAAACATTTGATCAGGCAATATGACAAATAAAAACACTGAAGTTAGAGCTAAAATGGATTTATAAGAAATCATTTAAAATCTGAAAGTGCATCTGCTAATCTCATACTTTACAGAAACATTAAAAGAGAGGGAATGGCAGTTCTAAAATATGTGGTAATATTTTTCACATACAATGTAAAGAAGAACGGGACTTCAGTTATACTTAATTTTACACGTAATTCATAATCATTGCTGCTCATATTCACTGATCGTTATATTATGTGGATCAGCCCCTCGGTATCATATGTGTCAGCCTCCAGTCCCGGAGGGCTGCTGGTTTTTGGTGTTTCAGCACAGAAGAGCTTAACCCTTTCAGGTGTGACATCACAAACACGTGATTAGAATGTTCCTAACTAAACATTCTAAAGTTGACTTAACCATCACCATAGGAAATTGAAAGCAATGGAGTTCTAGAACCCTCACTTATTGAATTTTGCTTCGAAGGGTTACTGTAAGCCACTGACTGGCTAAGGAGTCCACACACCCGGTTTCCAACGGCCTCCATCAGCTGCTGGTTGAATGAAAACCGCAGAACACCACAGATGCAGCGGCCCTCCAGGATTTAAATATGACAGCCCCTGACCCATAAAACCAGGGCGTGTACAAATCAAAAAACGCTGTACCTTGTGCTCTTCGGCGGCTTCTCGCAATGTCCAGAACCGATATTTCTTGCGCCCCGAAGCCTCTTTACAGCCCTCGCAAGCCAGCTCTTCCATCTCCACGCAGTACAGGCCCAGGGGAGCCTTGTGCTTCCGGCAGATCGGCACGGACGCCGTCATCTCTGGCGAGGCGGCCATTTTCTGCACGGCCCGGTGAGTTCGGGAGCCAAGTCACTCTGAAGACAAAGGCTC
>NC_057934.1:70309462-70346962 GCF_018555375.3 Anguilla rostrata
AAACAATCACAATTTGCATCGAGACTTAGTGAGAAGAAATATCCGTTATTCCCAAAACACCAGATAGGAAACCAGACCATGTAGGAAAATTCTTAAAGGTTACAGACCATTTGACAAAATAATATCTATTTCCAGTAATATTCAAAACAATATTCTTCCTTCATCAGATTTTGGTTAGTTGCATGTGGGGGTGAAAACTCTCAAGGATCTCCAGAAGTTTGAGGGTTTGAGGAGACAGGGAGTTTGGTGTGTAAGGAAGAGTGAGACGGGACTGAGTGAAGAGAAAACAGAGAGAAGGAGGAGGAGGAAAGTTGTTGTTGGTGTTGAATGGCCACATGTAAACACCAGCCGGTTCCACCAGCACACTGTCTTACCGGGACAACTGCACTGCCAGTTCGACGGGAAAGGTAGGGAGGTGGGGGGGGGGGGGGGGGGGGGGGGGGGGGGGCACCCACGCAGCCTTGTGTACGAACACTGAATTTATACTCTGACTCCAGCTCATTACTCACAGCGCAGAGAGGACACCTCGGAGAGAGAGCCTCACGCATGCCGTTCCCTCTGACTGGTGAGTCTCTCTGTTTCCTGGGCAACGTTAAACCCCCCCACTCCCACAAAAAAAGGGGGGGTTGTTCGTCTGTCTAACTGTCTTTCTGTCTGTCCCGAGGTTGGATCATCAGACTCTGACTGACAGACAGAGAGAGAGTGAGAGAGACGCACAGAGAGAAACTATTATTAGTAGCATTACTATTGTAATTGCTACTAATAATACTAGAATACGCTTCATGCTTATATTTGAATCTTTATATTTATTGTTGCTGTAATTAGCTTCATCATTGTTATTATGAATACAACTGATCATTGCGCTTTGGAAATATGTTTTTCGAAATATTTTTTGGCAAAAAATCATTTTGAAATTGAAATTGAATTTGAATTCGACAGAGAGACTGAATGTTTTTCTGTTTCTTCCCGTTCTTTTCACCTTCGAAAAGTGAGACCAGAGGGAGAGAGAGAGAGATAGAGAGATGGGAGGACTTCAGACCAGTCACCTGGGTCCAGCACAACGCAAGAACCTGGCTGGTATGAACAGACCTGCTCTGTAAACTCCTTCTCTCCTTCCCTCTCTCTCTTCTGCTCTCCCCCTCTTCTCTCTCTCTTTCTCTCTTAGCTGCCCTTCCATCTATTATATATTCCTTTACATTTCTGATCCTACACTCTGTTCCCGTCGCTCTTTCTCCCCTCATCCCTCTCATCCTCTCCACTCTCTCTCTTTCTTGCCACTCATCTTTTCTCTCCTCTCTTTCCCTGGATTTTTTCTCAGCCCAGTCTCTCTCTCCCTCCCTTTTTTCTTCTCTATCGCGCTCCCTACACTCCCCCTTCAGTTCCTTGATATCTCTCTCTCTCTCTCTCCCCCTCTTTCTCTCTTTCTTTCAGGGCCTTGTTCTCTCTCTCCATTTTTCTCTCTTTCACTCAGTGCTTTGCTCTCTCTCTTCTCCCCATATTGCTTTTTCTTGCTCTTTCATCAACCCCAATCACTCACTCCCCTTTACTTTTCTTGCTCTCTCTCTCTCACTCTATTGAGGTGTTAGAAGTGAGAAACAGAGAGAGAGGAGGTGTGGACAGGTGTGTTTACCCAACACACTGATGATGGTGATGATGATGATTATGATGATGATGATGATGACAGCTTCCTCCTCCTCCTTCTTCTCTCTCTCTCTCTCTCTCTCTCTCTCTGTGAAACATTTAACATTATTTAACAATACGACATTTAGCAAGCACTCTTTTCCAGAGCTACGAGCATTAGTGTGTACATACAGCTTTAGGCACAATTGTAGCTGTTATCACATAAATCTACTGAAAGAGGGTTCAAGAGGGATATGGAGAATGTGGTGCTTTAAGTAGCAGTAGGCTGGTAATGTCTATGGTAAATGCTCAGAGATCAGAAGCCCATATTAAGTGTGTACCTCTGCGTGTGTGTGTGTGTGTGTGTCTGTGTCTGTGTGTGTCTGTGTGTGTGAGTGCCTGTGTGTGTGTGTCTGCGTGCGTTTATGCGCGTGTGTGTGTGTGTGTGTGTGTGTGTGTGTGCGTGTATGTGTGTGTGCGCATGTGCGCGTGCTGGCCTGCGTGTGTGTGTGTGTGTGTGTGTGTATGCGTATATGTGTGTTTGTGTGTGTGTATGTGAGTGTGTATATGTGTGCGTGTGTGTGTGTGTGTGTGTCTGCGTGTGTGTGTGTATGTGTGTGTGTCTGTGTGCGTGTGTGTGTGTGTGTGTGTGTCTGTGTGTGTGAGTGCCTGTGTGTGTGTGTCTGCGTGTGTTTATGTGCATGTGTGTGTGTGTGTGTGTGTGTGTCTGTGGGTGTGTGTGCGTGTGTGTGCGTGTGTGTGTGTGTGTGTGTGCATGCGTGTATATGTGTTTGTGCGTGTGTGTGTGTATGTGTGTGTGTGTGTGTGTGCGTATGTGTGTATGTGTGTGTGTGTGTGTGTGTGTGTGTCTGTGGGTGTGTGTGTGTGTGTGGGTGTGTGTGTGTGTGCTTTCTGAAGGACACACAGCGGCAGTGCTGAAGGAGTTCTCCTCCCACTTTGGCCGGCAGCTCGGCGCTGCTATCCTGGAGCGGGCACAGGAAGAGGCGGGGCTTAGGGAGACACCGGGCACGCCTGCAGTGCTGCTCCAACAAGTAAGACGACCACTTCCTGTGAGTCACTCTGGCATGGACACATGAGAAATCCACTTCCTGTGAGTTACTCTGCTATGGACGCATGAGAAATCCACTTCCTGTGAGTTACTCTGCTATGGACACATGAGAGATCCACTTCCTGTGAGTCACTCTGGCATGGACACATAAGAGGTCCACTTCCTGTAGAGGACTTCCGGATGAACGTTAAGCAGACAACATTAAGTAGAGTGCATAAACACTTCCTGCACAGCTCTGCTACTTTGACACCTGGGGCGCGTTCCAACTACTTATTTCCATGTCTCCTTTCCTAGTGTGTAATTGACGTGGCTTCGAACTGAGGCTTGAAAGAGCAAGGACATTCCATTTTCCTTACACACGTTTCCTCGTTTTATCCATCCCCACGTCCTATCCTTGCTCTCTTTCCTTGCGTGTTCCGATGGGTGGAGCTAGGAGCCAGGAAAGGAATCAAGGAGATAAAATAAGCGAATGGAATGCGCCAACGTTAACAACACGCGATTCCAAGCGTCAATTTTACACATTTTTGACCTGTTTGGCCTTCCGTACTTGGAAAGGATGCAAGGAAAGGAAGCAAGAAGGAAAGAAAATAAGTGGTCGTAGCGCACCCTTACTCTTGGTGATCCATGTCCTCCACGATCTCCACTTCCTGTGAATCGCTTGTGCGTAGATGCATAAGAGATCTACTTCCTGCAGAGCCACAGTCAGAGGAACTGGACGTGACGCATTTTTTTTTTTTTGAAGTCACGTTCCCTTGTTTTCCCCTTTGTCCCAGGACCCAGTGGCAGGGGGGGAGGTCATGCTAGAGGGAACATTGCTGCAGTATCTGGATGGCAAGTGGAGGAAGCGCCACCTACAGGTCACTAGGAGCTTCACAATGGAGAGCCGTGACTCCAAAGAGGTGCAGAATATGTGGGGTGGAGACATGGAAACAGACACTCCATGCTGTGTGTGTGTGTGTGTGTGTGTGTGTGTGGGAGTGTGTGTGTCTGATTACGTGAGTTTGGGATAAGCTGCGTGTGTATTTCTGCACTTCCATCTGTGTTTTTTAGTGCACATTTGGGTGGGTGTCCATGTTATAATTTGTATTTATGTTGTCTGTTACAGAAATGTAGTCAAGTTCAGTACAGGTGTACAGGTCTATATATCTAGGATGGTGTATGTTACAGGTGTTGTGTTGGTTAAATGTGTGTATTCAGGTTTGTGTATGTGTACAGGTGTGCATTCAAGTTTGTGTGTGTGTGTGTGTGTGTGTTGTGTGTATGGTGTGGGTGTGTGTGTGTGTGTGTGTGTGTATGGTGTGTGTTACAGGTGTTTGGTGGAGGCTGGGAGTGCCACACGGATTTTACTCTCACTGGCTGCCAGATTTGCACCACCGTACAGCAACACCGCCATCTAGTGGAGGACGCATGTCGACACATCTCAGGTTGGTCAGGAAGCTCCGCTGCAGTGTCGGTTTGTCTTTCAGCTCTGATCTGTTTCAGGACATAAGAGTGAAAAAAAGTTTGATTTTAAGAACAGGCCATTCAGCACGCCTATGTTTTCTGTTTTTTATCCAGTTTTTCCTGTTCTATTATACCCTGTTTTTTCTTTCTGTCTTTCTCCCACTGTCAAGCACTTTGGCCTGCCACTTGTTACATGAAATGAGCTAGCTAAATAATGGTAAATATTAGTAGTAGTAGTAGTAGTAGTAGTAAAAGTACTACTAGTAGTAACAGTAGTAGTAGTAGGAGTAGTAATAATGTTTACAGTCAGATCTGTTTTGTGTTTGGTTCAAATGTGCTTAGATTAAATTGAGATGGGTCCTCGTTGTCAGAGAGATCATAATTAAAGCAAGTGACATTTCCTTCAAATAAAATAAAGACTGTTCAAAAATAACTAGAAATGTAAATGCATGTGTGTGTGTGTGTGTGTGTGCGTGCATGCATGCGTGCGTGCGTGTGTGCGTGTGTGTGTGTGTGTGTGTGTGTGAATGTGTTTCCATCTCTTTTGTGCCATTGGCCTGGAATATCACAGTAAGACCAAGGGGGAAGATGCCATTTTGGGACTGCCCCACAGAGTTCCCCATATTCATTCAGCACCAGTACAGCGCCCCCCTGTGTTTGTGCGTGGAATCGCGGGAGGCGCAGCGACTGTGGGCTCGGCTCCTGCAGAGGGCCGTGCAGCACCAGAGCACAGGTGAGAGAGAGAGGGATATCACCCTCGTCACGTGACTGCAGTGTGACCACATCATTGGCTGAAATTCTCTGAAACACTCTGAACAGTGGAATTTTCCTTCAACAAGACCAGGTCAAAACCTAGTATATGGGTGGACCTAACACGTGATCCGGCCAACCGTTGGTGTAACTTCATCACTCACTCACTCAGTCACTCACTCACTCAGTCACAGACATTCGCGTTTGTAGGGCTGGCCCCACCATTGCGGTCCAGCCAAAAATAGGCAGGGAGAAATTTGGCTGCGTCCGAATCAGCCGCAACGTGGTCGTTCACTTCCTGAAAAGTATTACATTACATTACATTATAGGCATTTAGCAGACGCTCTTATCCAGAGCAACGTACAACAAGTGCATTGGTTCATGATGTAGAGTATGTTTCTCGAATATACACAGAAAACCTCTAGAAATACACAAATCTTCCCGGTACACTACATTTAGAGAAAATTTGCCTACTGAACAAGTTTCTCAGCCAGTGTATTCAACATTCCTACTCAACAGTTGGGAAGTGTGCTGATTCGGACACAGCCCTCCACTGCGCTTATCTTGGTCAAACATTGAGTAAATGTTTACTCAATGTTTGTACCCTTGCGCAAGGTACTTAACAGAAATTGCTTCAGTATATATCCAGCTGTATAAATGGATACAATGTAAAAATGCTATGTAAAAGTTGTGTCGCTCTGGATAAGAGCATCTGCTAAATGCCTGTAATGTAATGTAATGTAAATGCTTGGCGGAACATTCTAGAAACTTTGACTTTGTGTGGTTACTGTAAGAGCTCTCTCTGTCCATTGGGTAAGAGCTTGTGCTCAGTGGCTAAATGTGAATGTGGTGATAACTGGATAAATGAATGGCTGAAAGTATGGTGACAGTGGTGCTGTCTTGGTGGAAGTGCATGGGAGTGAGGGAGAATGGCCTTTTTGCAGTTCTCCAGAGAAAGAATTCCTTTGAGTCGAGAGTGTTTCTGGAGGCGGAGTTTTCCTTCAGGCAGGAGAGGGGCACCTATGAGCCAGGGGTCCTGGGGATGGGCAGCGAGGAAGAGGTGAGGGACAAGGGTCTCGTGTGTGTATGTGTGTGTGTGTGTGCATGCGCGTGTATATGTGTATTTGTGTGTGTGCGCTTGTCTGATGTGTGTGTGTGCCTGTAAATATGTTTGTGTCAGATGTATGTGTGTTTTTGTCTGATGTGTGTGTATGTGTGCTTGTGTCAGATGTGTGTATGTGCACTTGTCTGATGTGTGTGTGCACGTGCATGTGTGTGTGTACTTGTCTGATGTGTGTGTGTGTGTGTGAGTGTTATAATGTCACTCTTCCTCAGGTATTGTGCAGTCTGGTTATGGAGGAGATTCTGCCCTACCTGCAGCATCAAATCTTCCCCAGACTCATCCTCAGGAAGGGGACACTCACCTGGATTAAGGCAAGACCCCCCCCACCAAACACACACACACACACACACACACACACACACATACACACATACACCAAACACACACACACACGCACACACACACACTCATGCACACACACTCACACACACTCTGTCCCTTGTGCTTGTATCCAGCTGCTGGCTGAGGTTCACAGCCAGGTGTGTGCTCAGGTGAAGGCTGAGCTGAAGGATATGATGAACGAGCTGTCACAGCAGCGCCCCCTGCTGGAGAAGCTTGTGAGGTCAGACCTGCACCAGCTCACTGCCCTGCAGGATTGCATCGCCCACAGAATTACAGGTACAGCCACACTGAGGCAGACTCTAATGCGACTGAGCCACTCACATACAGGAACAGCCACACTGAGGCAGACACTAGTGCGACTGTACCACTCATATACAGGTACAGCCACACTGAGGCAGACACTAGTGCGACTGTACCGCTCATATACAAGTACAGCCACACTGAGGCAGACTCTAATGCGACTGTACCACTCACATACAGGAACAGCCACACTGAGGCAAACCCTAATGCGACTGATCCACTCACATACAGGAACAGCCACACTGAGGCAGACTCTAATGCGACTGAGCCACTCATATACAGGTACAGCCACACTGAGGCAGACTCTAATGCGACTGAACCGCTCACACACAGGAACAGCCACACTGAGGCACACTCTAATGCGACTGTACCACTCATATACAGGTACAGCCACACTGAGGAAGACCCTAATGCGACTGAGCCACTCACATACAGGAACAGCCACACTAAAGCACACTCTAATGCGACTGAGCCGCTCACATACAGGAACAGCCACACTGAGGCAGACTCTAATGCGACTGAGCCACTCACATCCAGGAACAGCCACACTGAGGCAGACTCTAATGCGACTGAGCCACTCACATACAGGAACAGCCACACTGAGGCAGACACTAGTGCGACTGAGCCACTCACATACAGGAACAGCCACACTGAGGCACACTCTAATGTGACTGAGCCACTCACATACAGGAACAGCCACACTGAGGCAGACACTAGTGCGACTGAGCCACTCACATACAGGAACAGCCACACTGAGGCAGACCCTAATGTGACTGAGCCGCTCACATACAGGAACAGCCACACTGAGGCAGACACTAGTGCGACTGTACCACTCATATACAGGTACAGCCACACTGAGGCAGACACTAGTGCGACTGTACCGCTCATATACAAGTACAGCCACACTGAGGCAGACTCTAATGCGACTGTACCACTCACATACAGGAACAGCCACACTGAGGCAAACCCTAATGCGACTGATCCACTCACATACAGGAACAGCCACACTGAGGCAGACTCTAATGCGACTGAGCCACTCATATACAGGTACAGCCACACTGAGGCAGACTCTAATGCGACTGAACCGCTCACACACAGGAACAGCCACACTGAGGCACACTCTAATGCGACTGTACCACTCATATACAGGTACAGCCACACTGAGGAAGACCCTAATGCGACTGAGCCACTCACATACAGGAACAGCCACACTAAAGCACACTCTAATGCGACTGAGCCGCTCACATACAGGAACAGCCACACTGAGGCAGACTCTAATGCGACTGAGCCGCTCACATCCAGGAACAGCCACACTGAGGCAGACTCTAATGCGACTGAGCCACTCACATACAGGAACAGCCACACTGAGGCAGACACTAGTGCGACTGAGCCACTCACATCCAGGAACAGCCACACTGAGGCAGACTCTAATGCGACTGAGCCACTCACATACAGGTACAGCCACACTGAGGCAGACACTAGTGTGACTGTACCACTCACATACAGGCACAGCCACACTGAGGCAGACCCTAATGCGACTGAGCCACTCACATACAGGTACAGCCACACTGAGGCAGACTCTAATGCGACTGAACCGCTCACATACCTGAACAGCCACACTGAGGCAGACTCTAATGCGACTGAACCGCTCACATCCAGGAACAGCCACACTGAGGCAGACACTAGTGCGACTGAGCCACTCACATACAGGAACAGCCACACTGAGGAAGACTCTAATGCGACTGAGCCACTCACATACAGGAACAGCCACGCTGAGGCAGACTTGTGGCAGTGCGGCTGAACCGAACGTCATTGTTCGCATCGCTCACTCGTGTTCTCTTACACTGTAAGCCACTGCGGATCAGAGGGGTCCGCAGAATGAATGCACCGCCTGTGCCTCCACAGAGGGCGTCTGTGCGGAGATCTCCCTCTGCCTGTCCCGCGCCGTCATCCCCCTGCTGGACCGCACCGTCCACGAGGTGGCCACGCCCGTCTGCGACGGGTTCGCTGCCGCCTGGCAACTCTTCCTGGAGACGTGCGACGACGTCACCGCCAAGGGCTGCTCCGGCCAATCGCTTCACGAGGTGGGCAGGGAGGGGGGCGGGCCCTTCTTTACGGGCGTGCGCTCACGTCGGCTGACATCACTGAGATGGGGGGAAAAAAAGGCGTTCCGACTCGAAAGAATTATTCCTCCACCTGGCGCCATGGCAAACCAGCAGGGCCACGAACAGCCAGTGGTCCCATTGCCCTGAGAGGAAGGCGACGGGTTCATCCCAATCACTTATTTTCACTCCTTGCGTCTCCTCCTCGCGTCCTTTCCTCGTTTCCTTAGCTCCAACCAATGGAGGACGAGGAGGAGATGCAAGGATGAGAGACAGGGACGAGACGAATCCAGGGAAACCTGTATTAGGCAAACGGAACATCCTCGCTCAGGCAAGCGTCAGTTTGAAGCCACATCAGTTACAGACGTGGCGGATGGGGAGAGGTGGATCCACAGGTGGATTATTTATGCGTCCCGTGTTCTGAAAAAAGACTTCCCCAAAGGCTGCCCTTGTGTATCCTGCCTCCCCCGAGACCCTCCTCGCTCCTCCAAGGAGCGTTTAACAGATCGGATGGGCGACCTCGATCGATTCCCAGGTCACGCGAGGACCGAGGAGGAAGAGCACGGATAAAATAAGTGATTGGAATGAGTCTGATCAGCCTGCAGGGATGACTATGTCTCATGGCTCATCAGCGACCCCTTCTGGTCAATTGAGAGCCTACGATTTGCTTGACTGAAAGCTGCATTTCTGTGAAATATCAGCATAAAAAACAGCTGAACGGGGGAGGGGGCATGTTTCTTACATTAAATCACATTACAATCAGTTTGTAATGTGAACAGAAATGGATTGTCTTTCTCGTTTTTTTTTTAGATACTGAGTCCTCTCGACAGCCTAGGCCCGGGCACAGCCAGGGCCTCGCGGTACCTCGCCATGCTGGAGCTGAGTGCAGGGGGGCGGGCTTGGCTGCAGGCGAGTTGGGGGATCCACCGAGACTTCTTCAGGCTTTTTGTCTACCAGGCCCAAAGCACGCTGCTGCAGGTGAGGGGGGTACCAGGATGCCTCTCTCTCTCTCTCTCTCTCTCTCTCACACACACACACACACACACACACTGCACCTGTATTTGTAGCTAAACACCATTAGTTGTGCTGACACTGAGCCATAATGCGCAGAATTTCACTCGCACTCATTTTCTCTCTCTCTGGTGGAAATTCCCGCTACCAGCCTGATAAATTAATGAATGAATGAATCATTGCATTTATTTATCATTTTTTTGAACACTCAAAGTGCTTTACATTGATGTGTGGGAACTCACCTCACCCACCACTAAAGTGTAGCACCCGCCTGGGTGATGCTTGGCAGCCATTTTGCGCCAGACACACATTACCAAAGTTGGAACCCAGCTGGATCCAGATGAGTACCATCTCGAATTTGAAGATGGACTGTTCGGCGATGGTCTGTGGCTGTTGTCTGTGTCAAGCTCGCCCACCAGCTGGACATGGTCTTGCCAGCATGGTTGCTATCTCAACCATCTTGTTTCTTGTTGCCAGCATGATTTACATACCAGCTTCAAAACCAGCTGCAGCCAGCTGTACCAGTTTAGAACTAGGCCGGAGCCCAGCTGGAATTTCCACCATGGCTCTCTCTCTATCTCTCTCTCTCTCTCTCTCTCTTTCCCTCCCTCCCGCTACCTCTGCTACTGAAATCCCCCCCCCGTCTCTTTCATTCCCACAGAAAAGTAATACCTCTGCGACTTGTACAACTGCTACTAAAATCCCCATCGCTTTCTCTTTCTCTGAATCCTCACCACTCGTATCTCTCTGTCTCTCTTCATCTCAAATTAAAATGAAAGTTTCTCTATTAGCAGAAAATCCACATGCAAATGTACGGTGTGTATATTTCCAATGCTGACAGAAATTCATTTGTATATTAATACAGATCTCTTCTATCACCCCTACTCTCTCTCTCTCTCTCTACCACCCCCCACCCTCCCTCTCTCACCCCTTCTCTCACTCCCTCTCACTCTGTCCCTCTCTCCCACCCTTTATCTCTCTCTACCTCTCACTCTGTTCCTCTCTCCCACCCCCCTCTCTCTCTCTCTCTCTCCCACCCTCCATCTTTCCCTCTCTCTCTCCCTCGCTTTCTCAGCTGATGGACAGAGCAGTGGCAATGTTCAGGCGTCTGCCCTCAGTGCAAATCCAATTTTGTACCGACCCCTCCCAGCTCAGCTCCGCCCTGCACCGGGTTCGAGACCAAGTGCTCGAGGTGTGTGTGTGTGTGTGTGTGTGTGTGTGTGTATGTGTGTGTATGCACGCACGGTATGTGTGTGTGTGGTGTGTGTGTGCACGCACGTGTATGTGTGTGCATGTGGGTGTGCGTGTATGTGTGTGTATGCGCGTGTGTGTGTGTGTGTGTGTGTGGTGCATGTGGGTGTGCGTGTATGTGTGTGTATGCGCATGTGTGTGTGCGTGTGGGTGTGCCTGTGTGTGTGTGTACGCGCGTGTGTGTGTGCATGTGGGTGTGCGTGTGTGTGTGTGTGTGTGCATGCACGTGTATGTGTGTGCATGTGGGTGTGCGTGTATGTGTGTGCATGCGCATGTGTGTGTGTGTGTTGTGTGTCCATTGTGGGTGGGGTGTGTGTGTGTGTGCGTGTGTGTGTGTGTGCGTGTGGGTATGCCTGTGTGTGTGTGCTCGCGTGTGTGTGTGCGTGTGGGTGTGTGTGTGTGTGTGTGTGTGTATAACCTTGTGGTGTATCTTGTCATCACCTTAATATCAGTGCTTAATATCAAATCTCTTGCTCTTGTTCTCTCTCGACATAGCTCTCTTTTTCTCTCTTTATTCCTTTATCCCTCTCCCCCTCCCCTGTCTCTCTCTCTATTTCTCTCACTCTATTCCTCTATCCCACTCTCCCACTCGCCCTCCCCCCGTCGCTCGCTCTACCTCTCTCACTGTATTCCTCTATCCCTCTCACTCTATTCCTCTATTACCCCCCTCTCCGTTTCTACCTCTGTAGCAGTTGGATCAGGACCTCAGGAGCATTCGGGCCCAGCTGGTTCTGGATTGTGTTCTCCAGCTCTCTCTTCCTGCACTAATCCAGAAGCTACAATGGCTGGTCAGTGTGTGTGTATCTGTGTGTGTGGGTGTGTGTGCATTTGTGTATGAGTGTGCCTGTGTGAGAGTGTGTGTGTGTGTGCGTGTGTGCGTTCATGTGTATGTGTGTGTGAATGTGTGTGTGTGTGTGTGTGTGTGTCACCCCTCACTGTCATATGCCTTGGAACAAGAGCTTTTTTTAACCTTTCAGAAGGAAATTCTGTTAGATGAACTAAGCAATGGAAGAGAAGAGGTAGAGACAGAAGGAAAGAGAAAACAAGTGTATATCTCATCTCCATGGTAACATGCCGTCGCCCACAGAGACCGGAGCACTATCAGCCCCGAGGGCACCCTGAATACGCCCCTTTCCTGCACCCAAACATCGTACACCACCGAGTGCTGAGGGCCAGCCTGACCAGAGAGATCCGAGCAGGTACACCAGGGGGCGCTGTTGGACAAACTTAGAGGAGATCTGTCATAGCCATTCATTCTGGTCTGTCCTCTATGAAATCACACATGTGGAAAAGGTGTTTCTTTCTGAGTGGCAAAAATATGGGTAACATTAGGCTTGCTTGCCTGTGTGTGTTGATATGTGGGTGTGTGTGTGTGTGTGTGTGCTTGTGTGTTGGTGTGTGTGTGTGTGTGTGTCTGTGTGCGCACTGGTGTGTGTGTGTGCGTGTACACTCTGGTGTGTGTGTGTGTGCTTGTGTGTTGGTGTGTGTGTGTGTACACTCTGGTGTGTTGGTGTGTTTGTGCGTGCTGGTGTGTGTGCTTGCGTATGTGTGAGTGTGTGTGTGCTGGTGCATGTGTGTGTCTGTTTGTGCGCTGGTGTATGTGCACACTGGTGTGTGTGTGTGTGTGTGTGTGTGTGTGTTTGTGTGCATTTCTCTCTGTTGCAGTGATTCGAGACTCCCTCCCCCAGGACTGCGTCTCTCTGTCACCTGAGGTCCACCTCCCCAGCTCGGAGCCCCCCGGTGGCCGCCTGAAGAACTGCACCCAGCTGCCTGACTAACTCGACCTCACCCCTGGCTCCAGTTCCAACTGAATGTCCCGGGCATGCGAGTCACAGCAGGAAATATTTAAGTGAAACTGTCTGTTACTTCAGCTTCGGGGTAATGTATCTCTGTGCTTCAAGGGTTGAAGTAGGGAGGGTAGTTATTTTGAATAACTTACCCCCTTTAGATACCATTTCCACAGATTAGTGGCCATTTTTAAAACAAACCAATATGTTCACCAGTATTCAGAACAAATTATTATTCCATATGAACATGTTTTGGACATTTTTCACAGAAAATTCTCAGGGAACTGTTTTCAGATTGTACCAGCAATATATCTACGTCTGGTTTCAGCAACTTGTAGAACTGCAGAGTGGTTTAACTGATCGTTGATACATAAATGCATTTTGATTGTACTTTTTTTTATTTTTTTTTTTAATAAGACTTTTATGTAAAAATAAAAATAAGTATGACGAAATGTGGGGAAATTAGTGAGGAAAAGGCCAGGCTATGAAGGCAGATTCTACACTAAAGCAGGCTTTCAAAAAACAAACATTTTCGTTTTGAGACCCCCCCAAAAAGGACGACCCTGTCTCTGAGGTACCTCTATAAACCAGTAATCAGGTGACACCTCAACCAGGCAGAAAGACTGACAGGCTGAAACTGCTAGTTAACCTTATATCGATATGGAGGTACTTATAAACCTGTGGTCCTCAATCATTGCTGCAACCATTGCCTCACAAATAAGAATATTTGACCACTATATCTACCCATCACAGCACCCTGACATTGTTTTATCTGAAAGCGCAAAATGTGTCATTTATGAAACATGGAAAGATGAACAAAAAATATATTTAAATAGTTATTTACTCCTTCCACAGTTTTTGAGAATCGCCAACTGAATAACATCGTGTGACTCAGTAGCTATGTATACAATGTCCCATTCGTTTCTACTGTAATGGTTACTTTGATATGTCTGCCTGGGTTCTTGCGGTCTTTGCGTCAAATGGTTTATAGACGTATTTCGTTGTCAGCTGTCTTGTAGCGTTTCATTAAGCGAACACGCACTCGAATCCATTGCCAAGTAGAAATAGTGAGAACTAAATAATAGTTACATGAACATTTAACCAAAAATTATGGAATTATGGAAGAAAGGTTTTTCTTCCCCCAGCTATGTAACGACGGTTCTGTAGAGATCGTCAAAGACTGTTACTTCTGAAATGCTTTCAGTAACGCTCATTTGAAAGTTCGAATTGGCAACAAATAGTGCAATTTAAACACCCAGTGGGGAGTTACGTGGCTCAGAAAAGAATGGCAAGTAACACGAACCACGGGTAATTTGCAGAGGATGTTTAGGCTCTGATGTTTGGTCTTCGGGAGGTGGGGAGAGACGGCATCATATTCTTGTTTTGGCGGTCTGTTGCGCTCGAGGGGGGTGGTATCATATTCTGGTTTTGACTGTCAGTTGCGTTGACAAAAACCTTTTAAAACAGGAACATTTTTTTTATTTCAAACACTTGGGAACGGAGATAAGGAAGTGTGAATCCGCGCGGTGCAAGTGACACGGGGGGAGGCACGAGATGGAGAACGAGGGCTAAGCAGAGCAACCGACATTCCCTCAGCGAAACTCCCCAAATGCTTCTAGGAGTTAGACAATGCTGCGTAACGAGAGTGGGCCATTGCCGCCCCCCGACGGGCACACACACACACACAAGTCACTGCAGTTTGAGTATTTTGGTCGGCCACGCAAAACCTCAAACCACCAGACTCTACTCAGGCCACCGTTCAGTCTGCTCTGTGTGTGTTTCCGCTAGTCTATGCGATTGATGCATTCGTAGTTTTTACGGGCTTGTTTTTGGTTCCTCCCCTATATACAGAACTCCGTGTGACAACGCTTAATGTAGTATCTGTTGTGGTTTAGCTAATATAACGGCATGCGTTCTGACTGTGCCACAGGCTGGTTTTTGTACTTCTCCTTACTTTTTTTTTTTATAAATAAACTTTATTTCAATTATACAAGTCATTACAAACAATTACATAAACAAGAATATCTAAATACATTAGGTAAAGCATCTTCTATATTAAAAGTCCAGAGTTTCCCAAAGATTTGCATTGCCATTCTTGATGTCAATTGTCCTTCGACGTTTTAGTTCTGTTAAAATGTTCTTGCATACAGATTCACTTGACACGTGGATATGATCAATTGTCATTTTACTTCGCGTTTTCCATATGTGCTGATTCACTAGACATATTATTAACCAGTATAAATCTTTAAGTTTATCATCAATGTTATATATTATTCCACAAAATACAGTTTCTGGTGTAATTGAAATATTAACACCAATAGATTTAATTTGTTCCCATATTTTTTCAGATCGACTGCATTCAATCAACAGATGCTTCAAAGTTTCATCTGTATCACAATCAGGCATTGGGCAGGATTTCGTTGTAACAAAGCAACTCCATTTTACAACAGCCCTCACTGGTAATCTCCTCACTTATATTAGCCAGGCTATATCTCTCATACTTTCAGAAATGTTTTTGCTCCATATTCGTGCGACCATTCTTTCACATTCTAAATTAATTAGATATCTGTACTTTATAACTCCACCATACAGTTCATTAATTATTAAATTGTATATGACTTTATTCTCAGAATGGCACCAGTCAATATTTAAATGTTTAAACTTGTCTATAAAATCACTCGTCTCCTTACCGGGCCTGGTCATATGTAGCCTATGCACGCACAACAAGCCTGCAAAACAACTAGATTGTGTTCACGTTAAATCTATTCCTCAAAGTGCCATTGTTGTGAATAAAGTCTGTCCGACAGCATGACGCGTTGTTGCAATCGCTGATTTAAATCTGCGAAATCTCTACTTGTTCTAGTATCCAGGCACTTCGGTATGTCCTCTAGCCATTCATACCGGCTCCTCGTCGCTGCGGTAAACTCGGGACGGAAAAAAACGAACGCATAGTACGGTCGGTGGTCTTAGCAACGCCCATAAAATAGAACTTTCTGGCACATTCCAACAGTTTGCAGTCTTAAAGGGGTAGAGACTCCCCGGCAGGAGGCGCTTTGCGATAACCTGAAAAAAATGAATTTGATTGTTACTTGTCAATATTGCACTCTTTATTAACTACATGTAATAAAGCAGGTTTGTATATGGGACAAGTTTTTATTTAATTTCTTTTTTCCTTTTAAAAATAAAGTGTCTTATTATCATGTAACCTGACTGGAGACGAGCTGTAGCACACCAATAGAACTTTCTGGCCTTTTTTTTTTTTTTTTTACAAGAAAGAAACAAAAAAAAGTTGTATCCACGCGTAACCTATATGGTACCGCGACTGATAAAAAAAAATCGTCCCCTTTAACTTACAAGAGAACATCCCCTTTAACTTGTTCTTGGTTTTTTGTACCCCCGTGTCGGGAGGCGTTTCATTTCATTTGTGTCTGTGGTCAGTAAATTGAGTGGATCCGTTCCCAGTTCTCCCTGTGTAGCTACTGTACCTTTCACCCGCCAGCGTTGAAGCTCCTCTGCTCTACGACTCTCCGTCTGCGATGCTGCGTTTCTCCTTGCTCTCTTGTTTAACGCTGTCGATTCTCATTCACCGGCCCGTCCATGGATACTTCTCCGAGGAGCACTGGAGTCCGGAATCTCCGCTGCTCGCTCCGCGGGTGCTCATCGCTATGATCTGCCGCAACTCGGCGCACTCCTTACCGCATTTCCTGGGTACTATCGATCGCTTGAATTATCCGAAGGACCGTATTGCTCTCTGGTAAGAATATATGGTAATGCCATTTAGCGTGTATGCTGCTTTTCGGTGTCTTTACAGACAAACATTAGTGGTTATTTCTTAGTCTGTAGTTTGACAACATGATCACCTACCTCAACGGTGTTAATGTTTGCTATGTACTTATTAATCATATACTACGGGAACTATTGTCATCAATGTGGTGGTTGTGGTGGTTGTGGTGGTTAAGAACGAAGACAGTTGATATATGTGTACTAATAACCTAGGCTACTTTAGAATGCATGACTTGCATGTAAATTACCGTACATGCATGCATGTCGCGTAACGGTTATACTCAAGATGAATCGCAGCCGTTAATCTAACCAAACCACTTGGGTATATTAGGCTATGTGAACTTGATGGTGGATCGAGTCGGAACAAATCACACGTTACGGAACAAGTTATGTTTCATCTACGTAATGTTGCGCTATTTTTTGTCGTGTTGAGTTACGGCTGGTTTACACTCCCGTTCTGTATACGGGGGTCACATAGAAAATAGAGACTGGCATGGGGTGCACTCCACTCTAATTTTTTCAGTGTTTAATGTTGTCTGAACTACGGCGTACTGCGCCAGCCTCCGAGTTAAATAGAAAATTATCTTAATTCAGGTTGCTGCGGGCTTTTTACAATCCATTATGAAACCACGCTTGAGGCGCAGAAAGAGAATAGCATCCTCCTTTTTTATTCTCCCGTCGCTAACTGCATGTGTAAAGTCTAGTTGAGACGTGTCCAAATTGAATACAGTAGTGGCTTTCAGCAAACTTCCACTCCCTTCAACTTTCCTCCTGTCATGTAGCGCATTCCTCGAGACACGGTTTGTCATTCTCTTGAGTGAATCTAGACGAGGCTGTTTAACACAAACCGAAGTTATGCCGTTCAAATATAAATAACGTTCGAAATCAACGGCAGTGACAGCAGCCTACTGAATGGGAGAAAGGGGGGAGACAAACCTTGGGCGAAGCTCGAAGGATCGCCGATCCTCCATTCGTAAATTCAGCAATTAAACGGTTTTTGGAGGGGTGAGAAAATTATTTTCCTGTCCCCCCTGGCGACAAATTCAGATCCATCCTTCATTCTAGACATACCTCAAAAAAAAAAAAAAAAAAGAAAAAGACAATTTAAAACACACCACCGGTATTTTAATCCACAATAATCATATCATCACCACTTGAAGAAGTTTAAAGTTTACAGTACGATCTTGTGTATGCGAATGACCACACAACAAGTGTCCAACAATAATTTCAACGAGATGTGACTTTTTAAAAAGGTAAAACTAATTTTTTCGAATATGTGACGAATAGCCTATGTATCTGTGTGCGAATATTTTCCCCCTCACATAAACGTGCTACCATCTGTACTAGACTCGGAACCTGTGTGGTCGGAACCTCATTTAATGTTTTTTTTTTCCGCCGAAATTGCGTCACCCTGCGAAACTTTGTATTACTCATACCGACCCCCTTCCCCCAAAATCCTCTTTGACCGTCACATAAGGCAACAGATAAAAGTTTTCTATTATTTTTTATTAATTATTTTTACTGTTTAACATTTTGAATAGGAGATTTATTTAAGAATAAAATGTTAGTCATTTCCTCAATATCCAGGCAATACTTTTGAAGCTATTAAGCTGCAAGAAGTATTTTTTTCTTTTTCTTTAGCGGTTAGGCTGAGCCCGATTTAGCTTAATCCACATAAAACGTAAGAGTTCTGATTTGATGGTGTCAGAAGAAATTGATCCTATTTGTTCACAGACAGGCAAATTAAAGGAGACAGAGGAAACAACAGCTTGTTTTAAATAATAAGTGTCCTCCTCGGCTGTTTTTGATGTTCCGTCATGCTCTGCTTTGGGAAGCTCAACCGGCGCGGGGCCTGGGCGACTCGCGCAGTACCGGTAGTCCCCAGTAGGGGCGCCAATCAGGGATTTTGGCCCCATGAAAAGAACTCATATCTCATATTTGCCCCATCACCCAAGAAAATCCTATGTTCTAGTATTTATTAAGGCCCTTGGAATTGTCCTATACCCCCCCCCCCCCCCCCCAATCCACACAGCTCCACTAGTCACCATTGAGGCAGACCCAGGCGTTGGCACACAGAACGTTACTGGTTTGATTTTCGGTTGGATGAGAGGTATAGTTAAAATAGTTCAAATACAATCCTCCTGACTAAAACTTTAAGCATGGAATTTAATAGACAAGTTAACGTGAATATTATAGTTATAGTAGTTTCAAAGTCAATAATTGCACAGGTTACGTGCTAATGTTTACTTTGTACTATATATGCACATGTTACACGTGTGTGTGTGTGTGTGTGTGGCAGTTGCGTGCAGTTTTGCATGTGTGTGACATTGTGTCTCCCTGTGCACATGTGTGTCTGTCCATGTGCATAGGCTGATGCTCATGTGTGTCCACACGTGCATGTGTGTGTGTGTGTGTGCGGGTCTGTGCACATGTGCGTAAGTTGATGCACATGTGTGTGCACGTGCGAGTATATGTTTCTGTGAAATTGTGTGTAAGCTGATGGGTGCGTGTCTGTGATGCAGGGAAGAGATACTCAAGAACAGAGGAATCGAGGAGACTTTTATCAGGCAAACGGAACGTCCTTGCTCAGTCAAGCGTCAGTTTGAATTCGCATCAGTTACATACGTTACAGATGTGGAGAGGTGGATCTACCGGTTGATCATTTATGTGTGTGTGTGTGAGTGCGTGTGTGTGTGAGTGCATGTGTGTGTGAGTGTGCGTGTGTGTGTGCGTGTGCGTGTGTGTGTGTTGTTGTTTTTTTCGTAATACCTGTGTACAGCAGTGCTGATTGGCTCCTGTTTGGGTTTAAAGCTGATGCATGTGCAGTCTGCAACTGTAGCTCATGATTTTACATTTATTTTAAAAACATCAGATCAAATGAATAATTTGGCTGATTAGGGCTGATTAAATAATTAAGGGCAGAGGTTAGTGTGAAATCCTGAAATGGATTGGCTCCTGCTGGGATTTTGCTAGTAGCGATTCACATGGGGCTGGACAGCGCAGGGTGGGTTCCTCCTCCATATCCCAGTTTCTCCAGAGATTTCTTCCCACTGGCAAGTTTTTTCTTGAAATTTTTTTGTTTTCTTTTTCTTTTTTTCCTGCCGCTGAGGAGTTCTTTTTTAAAACAGGGTTCCAACGCGTCCTGGAAATCTTTATTCGGTTTTCCTGTCATGGAAAAGTCATGGAAAACGAGCATATTGCCTAAATGTGCTGGAGAAACGTTGGTTGTCCGGGAAAATATTTTCAGTTATCGGCCAAAACCACAGGTTCACCACAGGTCCGTGATGGCAGTGGCCCCGCCCCCTTCCCCTGTTATCCCTAATCGACATCCCTCAGTCCACAATCACTGTCTTCCCCTCTGTATGTTACTGGTGTTGGTCACGTAAAATGTCCTGGACAATAATGTCTTGAGAACAGTGGGACCCCCTTTTAACCTCGCTCACTGGATTTTTGGGGGTTCAGGCTCAGTCTTGCCTAATTTTCCTTATTTCCTGTTTCTGCAAACCATGTTTGTGACAGAGCCTCTGTAAAACATACAACGCAAATAAAATGTAATCCAAATGCATTATTATTATTATTATTATTTATTATTAAGGATGCAGGGTGGTGGCTGTTCAAAGCACACTGGGCATCAGGACCTGTTTAACCCTTTGAAGAGCAGATTTATTTATTTATTTATTTTTTCAAAATTCTGTGTCAGTGTTCTAGAACTCCGCTTCTTTCGGTTTACCGGCAGCGACTGTGACATCAGCATTAGAATGTTCAGTTCAGAACGTTCTAATCACACATTTGTGGCCTCGCGCCTTAAAGGGTTAGCAAACAGGAGAGCAATTTCCTGTTTCCCCCACGTGTCTGCGTTCGAGTCGGCCTCTGGTCTGCCTCTCTGTCGGAGACACAGGGAAGCACTCAGGCACTGCCAGCTGCATCACAGTCAGCGGGAGTTTGGCCCGGGAGCAGAGAGGGGGTGTGGGGGATGGGGTGGCGATGTGCAGTTCCACACTTTTTCTGTTCTAATATGCAGTATTATTCCTCTCTGTGAATGTGCGTGTTAGCTGCATTGCTCCAGTGTGCTTGGAGTCCTTTTTTTTTTCATTCACTGTGCACAATACTACCCTTTAAAGATCTAGGGCCTGAGTTACTAAGACCTTTAGCATGTTCAGAATCTTGTAGCTCACGCAAAGCTGATAACATGACCTTAAATGCAACCTACACTTAAGTATGAATTCAAATTTTTATTCACTGGCTGCACTTGATGATTAATTCTGAATCTTATATTGCATTTTGAGTGAAAGTCATGAACTAGTAATGCCAGATCTTGGTTGGATCCCAGCTATTGTTTATTATCTTTGCTTACTGTTTGTATCGTCTCAACTAATTGGTTCAATTACTGTCTGTATCCTTGCACCTGATTGGTCTTCTTACTGTCTGTTGTTGCTACTGATTGGTTCAATTAGTGTCTGCCTGTTGTTTCAGCATTACTGGTGTGATGGTGTGCGGGATCACGATCACGTTACCGTGGCGACAGTCTCAACAGTGAAGCTGACGTTGACAGTCTCGGCAGTGATGAGCTCGTTACCGCGGTGACCATTGTCACCACGGTGCGGGAACAGCGTCCGTAGGTTAACGGTAACGTTTCCGGAGCAACAGCCTGTGGAGTGCTGACCTCACCGTATCAGGGACTGGGCGATGGCAGCGTTGCCGTGGCGACGGGGCGGTGATGGGGCAGCGTGTGGAGTGCTGATCTCACCGTATCAGGGACTGGGCGATGGCAGCGTTGCCGTGGCGACGGGGCGGTGATGGGGCAGCCATGCGGGCAGCGTGTGGAGCGCCGGTGGCGGCTAGCGGCCTCGATACTGTGTCTGGCAGCCGCGATCGGTGGCGTTTGGGAGCATTCCTGGCGCGTGCCCGCACCAGCCCTCCGCTGGAGGAGCGGGGTCAGCCCGATTCGCTGGGCGTCGCGGTTAAAGGGCGGCATTATTGGGTTTCCTGGGTTACAGAAGCACATGTGTTTTATCCCTGCTGAGCAACAGAGCCAACTTGCCTCATTCAGAATTCAGCTTCAGTGTGTGTGTGTGTGTGTGTGCATGCGAGTGTGCGAGTGTTTGAGCGAGTGAGAGAGAGCTATAAAGTTTTGACAGTGCCAGTGAGACAGACAGGGCTGGGGGCTGGGTTGGCCAGACGTGCAGACTCTGTAGAAATCACACTGCACATGAGGTATGTGTCCCTTTATCTAGTAGAGCTGCACAAAGCCCCCATCACAAATACACCTCCCCCCTCCTCTCTCCCTCTCTCTCTCACACTCCCATCTCCCTCCTCCCCCCTCTCTCTCGCTTCCCATCTCACCCCTCCCCGTCTCTCTTTCTCTTTCCCATCCTGTCTCTCACTCTCTCTCTCTCTTGCCTTCTCTCTCCTTCTTTTCCCTGCTCTCTCTCTCCCTCTCACTTGTTGAGGAGTAACTCAGTTCTGCACAGAGACTTCAGTCAAGGTTGAGAAGCTTTAACACATGATGTCATGGAGAGAAATACAGTGTCTGCGGTTTTGTGTGGTTCTCTGAAAATCGGCAGTTTGCTCAGCAAGTTTTATACCTTCTGGACAGACAGAGAAATTTACAGTTTTTTTTGCAAAGAGATAAGGAACAACAATAAATCTTTCTTCTAGGTGAATTAATTAAAAATGAGAGGTTACATATTTGGCAACATGCCCAGACTATATGTTGGGCAGCCCGGCAACCACGATAAGGCACTCAGCGTAAAGACGTACGCTGAAATAAGTCATCTTTGTAATTTCCCGCAAAAGAAGAGGCAGTCTGTTTAATACATCCGCATCGCTCTACAGCACTTGGATCAGAACCTCAGGAGAGTTTGTGCCTGTGTGCATAAACTAATGAAGAGTGTGAGGTCACGCCGCATGCAGACTATATTGTGTGAAAATATAATGGGAATCTGACTACCTTCAAACGCAGACTAAAGACTCATCTCTTCAGGCTGCACCTCTCCCCACCCCTCCCTAGCCTATAGTTAAATGCACCTAGTTAGGCTAATACGATCACGTTAGTTTTTATTTGGCAGGATTGTTTTTGTTTTTGTCTGATTCTGACTAGGCAAATGTGATTTCAGTGCTAGTTTGTACTTGGCAGGATTGTTGTTTGCTGAACAGGTTACTCTACAGGGTTGGAGTCTTGATCTATGTGGTCACTTCTGGCACTACGATCCTTACTTCACTCTAGTGTGTTTCTTTTGCACCTCTGCACCTTGAACTAATGCACTTGTTGTACGTCGCTCTGGATAAGAGCGTCTGCTAAATGCCTGTAATGTAATGTAATGTAATAATGTTTATAAAATATAATGTTTTTTGTGTGCAGGCAGTGAAATGTTTGCATTTGGGACAGCATGTTCTATATCGGCAAGTAGGTTTTTTTTTTTTAAGGTCAAGGCTCCTATTTGAACATTTTTGACCTTTATTATGTTTCCTGTTTAAGACCCTGGACGTTGCTGACAGAGGCCATGTTTAGACAAATTTTTCCAGAATGTGCGCCTGAGATTTAGTGATGATGTAAACTGAAAACAATGTTGCGTAAACTGGAAAAAAACACAGTTTGCCTTTAGGAAGACCTCCAGTGACCTTGTGCAGCTGCATGCTGGCTGCCTGTTTCTGTATTCAGTTAACGTTGACGGAAGCGCCTTTAATGGAAAACCGTCTGCAGTCACCTCAATCTGAGCTTTCTCAGACGGCGATAATGAGTCTCTCTAAATGACCAATTATGCTGCACAAGTATAGACAACGGTGTGGAAATGCTGTGTCTACCATTAGCATCTGGTGCGTGTGTGTGTGTGTGTGTGTGTGTGTGTGTGAGAGAGTGTGAGTGCATGTGTGTGTGAGTGTGTGTGTGTGCGTGTGTGTGTGTTGTTGTTTTTTTCGTAATACCTGTGTACAGCAGTGCTGATTGGCTCCTGTTTGGGTTTAAAGCTGATGCATGTGCGGTCTGCAACTGTAGCTCATAATTTAACATTTTTTTAAAAAACATCAGATCAAATGAATAATTCGGCTGATTAGGGCTGATTAAATAATTAAGGGCAGAGGTTAGTGTGAAATCCTGAAATGGATTGGCTCCTGCTGGGACTTTGCTAGTAGCTATTCACATGGGGCCGGACAGTGCAGGGTGGGATCCTCCTCCATATCTGCACATATGTGTGTGCCATATGAATGTGTGCTTACAGGGAGCCATATGTGGAGTGAGTGTTTGAGTGAGTGTGTGTGTGTGTGTGTGTGTGTGTGTGTGTACGTGGCATATGTTTGTGTGCTTACAGAGAGCCAGATGTAGAGTGTGCGCGCATGTGTGTGTGTGTACAGATGGGTACATTCAGTGTGTGTGTGTGTGTGTGTGTACAGACAAATATAAGCAGTGTGTGTGTGTGTGTGTACACAGACAAATATAAGCAAAGTGTGTGTGTGTGTACAGACAGGTACATGCAGAGTGTGTGTGTGTGTGTTTTATGCTGTTCTCACACACGCTTGTGAACTCCACATGCTGCAGCCAGGCCGGAGGGCTGGGTTTCCTGGCCGCTGATTGGCTGGTCCTCGGCAGCACACAAAGCTGATTTTAAATCGTGCTCAAACCAGGAAGCATCAGTTTGCACAGGAGCAGATATTTACCAGATATTAATTCCGCGTTTGGGTGGGTCGTGTTTTAAAATATGGCTTTTTTTCGTCTCGAACCGTCTCAGCGTGCACAGAACATTACATTACATTACAGGCATTCAGCAGACGCTCTTATCCAGAGCGACTTACACAACTTTTACATAGCATTTTACATTGTATCCATTTATACAGCTGGATATATACTGAAGCAATTTCGGTTAAGTACCTTGCTCAAGGGTACAAGGGCAGCGTCCTACCCGGGAATCGAACCTGCGACCTTTCGGTTACAAGCCCAGTCCGGTGACGTTGTGGGGACCGTTTTAGGGGTCCTGGAAGACGGCGGTGTCCCCATTCGTGCACCCCACCCTGCTCCTACCCGTTCACGCGGGGGGCTGCTCCGTACCCCCAGGCCTGCGTTTTCGGGAGAGCGGGGGCTCGATCGAGCCGCGGGCAGCCGCTCGTGTGCCAGTGGCCATTATTTCGGCCGGCCCGCGGTTCACCCTGAGCGGTGTTTCCTCCCACATGCCGCTGTATATAATTACATAATGGCCAGGCTCGTGTACACACACGCACACGCTCGCAAACACTAACGCAGACACACACCACACCACACTCTCTCTCTCTCTCTCTCTCTCTCTCCCTCTCTCTCGCACACACACACACAATCTGTTTCCCTTCCAAGAGTGATCATTTGTTTTGCTTTAGTCTGTTTTAGTCTGTTTTTTTTATTTTTATTTTAGCCTGATTCAATCTGTTTTCAGAAAAGCACAGAATGTACTTTCTTTCTGTTCTGCCTAAGTTTAGGACAGAAGTTTTTTTTTCTACTAGTTTGTCTGAATGAGCTTAGGACATCAGCTCTCTCTCTTTCTCTCTCTCTCTCTCTCTCAGCTAAACAGCTGAAAAAGTAATCTAGCCTCAGTCTTACCCTTTATGTAGTGTGGCTACAGCTGTGCATAGTGTAGCAAACAATTCAGCAGCCACCCCATAAATCCTGGCAAGCTGCTATGGTTTCAGTTCAAATTTATTTGCGTTAGCATGGTAATGGATTACAGTGGACATTTATTAGCATGGACTTGTGTTAGCATGGACTGGTATTAGCATGTACTGGCGTTAGCATGGATTGTCATTATCTTTGTCTGGGGATAGCCTGATCTGGGGTAAGCCTGGTCCAGGGTTAGCCTGGTCTGGGGGGTTAGCGTGGTCTGGGGTTAGCGTGGTGTGAGGTTTGGGTGGTCAGTTGTCAGAGTGGTCTGCTGTTAACATTGAGAGTATAGTCTAATGCTAGTGTGGATGCCATCTGGCTTTAACTATGTAGTGAAAGTTGCAGGGTTTTGCCCGTTGTGATTAATTTAATGTACCCTTTGAAAGTAGCAGAAGATTACACAAGAGCAATGGGTGTGTTTTTTAGTGCTTGAGGGGTTCCGCACTCACAAGATCTTTTAAACGTGGTTGTTATTGTGCTTAAGCCCTTAAAAGGTGAAACATAACCGCTCTCCATGAAATCAATTCAGCTGTGAAACCACCTCAGTTTGGAGAATCCAGTTTTCTGTCATTATAATGGACACGACGACCACAGGATTGTCTCTGTGGTCTGAACTGATGCTTTACCTTTACCTGACGCTCTGTGACCTTAAAATGCCCATCGTTGTTATTTCTAATAGAACCTATGGTCCTGTGTCTTGGTGGCAGTGGGGCCTTAAATGTCAATCAGTACAGTTTGATATGTTATCCAGTAGGGCCCTAAATGTTATCCAGTAGGGCCCTAAATGTTATCCATTAGGGCCCCTAAATGTTATACCCTCAGGGCTCATCTGAATGGACTGGCGTGCACTGCTGTGATCAGTCTCTCTGTGCTCAGCTGAATGGACTGGCCTGCTGTATTATGATCAGTTTCTCTGGGCTCGGCTGAACGGACTGGCCCGTCTTGCTGTGATCAGTCTCTCTTGGCTCAGCTGAATGGACTGGCCTGTCTTGCTGCGATCAGTTTCTCTAGGCTCAGCTGAACGGGCTGGCCTGTCTTGCAGCGATCAGTCTCTCTGGGCTCGGCTGAGAGACTTGCTGTGATTTGAGCCGCTGTGTCTAGTTTCATTTCCTCATCACGGGTTCTCTTTTTCAGAAACCCTGTCTGCATGACCCACATCAGCACAAAGAAACAGCCAATCACAAGCACACAGCACACCCAGACTACTGTTACATGCTTCCTTCCTCCTGCTTTGTGTGTGTGCATGTATGTGTGTGAATGAATGAATAAGAGTGTGCGAGTACAGGTGTGTGTCAGTGCAGGTGTGTGTGAGAGTACAGGTGTTTGTGTGTGTGTGAGTGTAGGTGTGTGTGCCTGTGTAGGTGTGTGGACATACAGGTGTGTGTGAGAGTACAGGTGTGTAAGAGTACAGGTGTGTGTCAGTGCATGTGTGTGTGAGTGCAGGTGTGTGGACATACAGGTGTGTGAGAGTACAGGTGTGTGTGAATGCAGGTGTGTGCGAGTACAGGTGTGTGTGTGAGTGTGAGTGTAGGTGTGTGTGCCTGTGCAGGTGTGTGGACATACAGGTGTGTGTGAGAGTACAGGTGTGTAAGAGTACAGGTCTGTGTCAGTGCATGTGTGTGCGAGTGCAGGTGTGTAGACATACAGGTGTGTGAGAGTACAGGTGTGTGTGAATGCAGGTGTGTGCGAGTACAGGTGTGTGTCAGTGCAGGTGTGTGTGAGAGTACAGGTGTTTGTGTGTGAGTGTGAGTGTAGGTGTGTGTGTCAGTACAGGTGTGTGTCAGTGGAGGTGTGTGTGTGTGCAGGTGTGCGGACATACAGGTGTGTGTGCGAGTACAGGTGTGTGTCAGTGCAGGTGTGTGCGAGAGTACAGGTGTGTGTGTGTGTGTGTGAGTGTAGGTGTGTGCAAGAGTACAGGTGTGTGTGTGTGTGTGAGTGTAGGTGCGTGTGAGAGTATAGGTGTGTGTCAGTGCAGATGTGTGGACTTACAGGTGTGCGTGAGAGTACTGGTGTGTGTTGGTACAGGCGTTTGACAGTATATGCGATGTGTGTGTTTAATAGGTGTAGACCAACAGGTTTGTTTGCAAGGTAAACAGATTTATTTTGTTGTGTATCCGCAGGGTGGCGACAGACCATAATGTAGACAACACAACCGTGATCCTGCGAGACTGGCTAATCCAGGTACAGAATCTCTATCATTATGTGGAGTGGAGACCTCTGGAGGAGTCCAGGTGAGTCTCCAGCGGTACCTGTCACTCTACCTGTCTCTCTGGTAACTCTGTGCTAGCCCTAACTCTATCTGTCTCAGGCCAGTGTACTTACCAGCTGTAACTCTACCTGTCTCCAGCTGGTCTCTATACCAGCTGTGTTTACCTGTGCCAGGATACTCTCTGTGCCAGCCGTGTGTGTGTGTGTGTAGAGAGAGAGAGAGAGGGGGGGAGGGGGGGTTGAGATAGAGGAATGGAGAGAGAGAGGGGGGAGAGAGAGAAGGAAGGAAAGAGATAGAGGGATAGAGGGACAGAGAAAGAAAGGAGTAGAGAAAGAGAGAGAGAAAGAAGTCTTTTAGTGTTCTGTGTTTTGTGTTCTGTGTCTGTTAGTTATTATGTTACTTATTGTAGGACTCAGTGTGTGAGTGTGTGTTGTGTTAGTTATTGTGGGTTATTGTGTGAGTGTGTGTTCTGGTATAAGTGTGTTGTGTTAGTTATTGTGGGACTCAGTGTGTGAGTGTGTGTTCTGGTATAAGTGTGTTGTGTTAGTTTGTGGCTTGGAGCTGTGTTCGTAAATGTGTTTGTTGTTATGTGGACAGTGTGTGTTCTGGTATAAGTGTGTTGTGTTAGTTATTGTGGGACTCAGTGTGTGAGTGTGTTCTGGTATAAGTGTGTTGTGTTAGTTATTGTGGGACTCAGTGTGTGAGTGTGTGTTCTGGTATAAGTGTGTTGTGTTAGTTATTGTGGGACTCAGTGTGTGAGTCTGTGTTCTGGTATAAGTGTGTTGTGTTAGTTATTGTGGGACTCAGTGTTGTGAGGTGTTGTGTTCTGGTTTATAATGTGTGGTTGTTTAGTTATTGTGGGACTCAGTGTGTGAGTGTGTGTTCTGGTATAAGTGTGTTGTGTTAGTTATTGTGGGACTCAGTGTGTGAGTGTGTGTTCTGGTATAAGTGTGTTGTGTTAGTTATTGTGGGACTCAGTGTGTGTGTGTTCTGTGTCTGTTAGTTCTTATGTTAGTTATTGTGGGACTCAATGTGTGTGTGTGTTCTGGTATAAGTGTGTTTTGTTATTTATTGTGGGACTCAGTGTGTGTGTGTGTTCTGGTATAAGTGTGTTGTGTTAGTTATTGTGGGTCATTGTGTGAGTGTGTGTTGTGTTAGTTATTGTGGGTCATTGTGTGAGTGTGTGTTGTGTTAGTTATTGTGGGACGTGTGTGAGTTGGTTTGGTAAGTGTGTTGTGTATATTTGGGACTCATGTGTGAGTTGTGTTTGTAAAGTGTGTGTTGTTTGGGGACTCAGTGTGGAGTGTGTTCGGATAAGTGGTTTGTAGTATTGTGACCAGTGGGTTGTTCTGTAGTTTTATTTAGTTATGTGGGACTCTGTGTGTGTGTTCTGGTAAAGTGTTTGTGTTATTGTGGATCAGGGGGTGTGTTCGGAAAGTGTGTTTGTAGTATTGTGTATGGGATGTGTTGGTAAGGTGTGTTATATTGTGGGTCATTGGTATGTGTGTTCTGTATAATTGTTGTAGTTATTGGTCATTGTGTGGTGTGTATTGTGTGGGTTGGTTTTTTTGTTTGTGAGTGTTTGTGTGAGTGTGTTGTGTTAGTTATTGTGGGTTATTGTGTGAGTGTGTGTTGTGTTAGTTATTGTGGGTTATTGTGTGAGTGTGTATTGTGTGAGTGTGTTGTGTTAGTTATTGTGGGACTCAGTGTGTGAGTGTGTGTTGTGTTAGTTATTGTGGGTTATTGTGTGAGTGTGTGTTGTGTTAGTTATTTTGGGACTCAGTGTGTGTGCGTGTGTGTTTCTGGTATAGGTGTGTGTTGTTTTGTGTTATTTGTGGGCTGGTGTTCTGTATAGTGTGTTGTGTTAGTTATTTTGGGACTCAGTGTGTGAGTGTGTGTTGTGTGTAGTGTTGTTGGTGTAGTTTGTGAGTGTGTGTTGTGTGAGTGTGTGTTGTTGTTAGCGTTTTGCGTCGCTCTGTGAGCTGTTAGCTGTGTTAGTTATTGGGGTTATTGTGGGTGGTGTGTGTGGAGTGCGTGGTACGTTTGTGACAGGTGCGTGAGTGTGTGCCGCTGGAGCGTGTTGCTGTGATTAGGTGGTGTGGGTGGTGTTAGGATTTGGACTTGTGAGTTGTGTCTCGAAGTTGTGCTTATTCTGTGGGACTCAGTGTGTGAGTGCGTATTGTGTGAGTGTGTGTTGTGTTAGTTATTGTGGGTTATTGTGTGAGTGTGTGTTGTGTGAGCGTCCCGTCCTCTGAGCACCCTTTACCCAGCAGGGGTTTTGGGGACGAGACGGGGCCGAAGCAGTGGACGAGCCAGCGCTACGAGCACGTGATGAAGCTGCGGCAGGCGGCCCTGGAGACGGCCCGCGAAATGTGGAGCGACTATTACCTGGTGCGTCTCCAAAACCCTCCCCCCTGCCCTCCACCCACTATTACCTGGTGCGTCTCCAAAACCCTCCCCCCTGCCCCCACACACACACACACACACACACGCACACACAGGCGCACACATACGCACACACGCACACACACACACACACACACGCACACACACGCACACGTGCACGCACACACACACAAACACACACACACGCACATGCACACGCACACAGTACATGAAACATGATTCACCCAAATTGGTACTTTCGGCTGAGCAAGAAAGAGAAATAGAGAGCGAGCGAGAGAGACAGAGAGAGAAGAAATCAGAACTCCACTCTTCTGTTTTAAAATTATAACCCTGCTGTACTTTGATTCATCTGAAGCTTCGGTGCTGTTGCCATCTTATTTTCCTGGCCCCTGTGATCTGAAGCTTGTAATGTGTAATTACCGGAGTGTTGGTAGCTACTGTTCATGGCTGACCGCTCCACGGTCTGGCCTGCGTGCACACACACTGCCCCCTTGTGGCAGTGAGTGGGAGAGCGCCTACTCTGCTTCACCAGTCAACCCTTGCAGCAGGGCCTGTGGACACATGTCCATTAAACATTAGTTTCATTTCAGAGTACATAGCGCATATTCATGAATATGCAGGTCATAGCAAAGCCACTGGCATACTGAGTACAAAAATAAATGATGTAATTTGGAACAGCAGGAGAGTAGTAATAATGTGAGTTTAGTAACAGATGCATTTCTGTGAGCAGGAAACCCCGTAGAGAAATGTCACTTCAGATGCAACAACATTCTGTTAGACTGTAAAAACACCCAGAGGCAACAGACATCTTGGTGTTGCTGTTGACTGTTAACTGCCAATAACTGAAAAATACATTAAAATTCCATGACCTATATATGGTCTTGGTGAGAGCGACTTGACCAATCAGAAGTCCCCTCTCCCTTCCCCCTTCTCTGTCTCCAGCTGGTGGACTGTGACAACCTGCTGACCCATCAGGACGTGCTGTGGAAGCTCATCAGGGAGAATAAGACCATAGTGGCTCCTATGCTGGAATCCAGAGCAGCCTACTCTAACTTCTGGTGCGGGATGACCTTGCAGGTGTGTGTGTGTGTGTGTGTGTGTGCCTGTGAGTTTGTGTGTGGGTGTGTGTGTGTGAGTGTGTATGTGAGTGAGTGTATGTGTTTGTGTGTGTGTGCGTTTGTGTGTGGGTGTGTGTGTGTATGTGTGTGAGTATGTGTGTGTGCCTGTGAGTTTGTGTGTATGTGAGTGAGTGAGTATGTGTGTGGGTGTGCGTGTGTGTATATGTGGGTGTGTGCCTGTGTGTGAGTGAGTTTGTGTGTGAGTGTGTGTGTGTGTGTGTGGGTGGGTGTGTGTGTGGGTGTGTGTATGTGAGTGTGTGTGTGTGTGTCACAGATGGTCCATGGCATTTTGTCTCTCTACTGCCCCCTTCAGGGCTACTACAAGCGGACTCCGGCGTACATGCCCATCAGGAAGCAGCTGAGGAAGGGCTGCTTCGCCGTTCCCATGGTGCACTCCACCTTCCTGGTGGACCTGCGCAAGGAGGCGTCCCGCCAGCTGGCCTTCCACCCGCCGCACCCCGACTACACCTGGGCCTTCGATGACATCATCATCTTCGCGTTCTCCGCGCGCATGGCAGGTGAGCCCCAGGAGCATGCTGGGTAATTGAGTCAGAGGACTTGGGTTCATTCCGATCGCTTGTGTTTGTCCGACCTCGTCTCCTCGGCTCTCGCGTGACGAGGACATTGATCGAGGTCCGCCGTCTTTAAGGACGTTCCAACCTGTTAAGTGCTCCTTGAAGGAGCTAGGGGGCTCCTGGAGGAGGAGATTCATGAGTACATGCCTTGTAGAATTTTTTTTTTTTTCAGAATGCGTGACATAAATAATCCACCCGTGGATCCACCTCTCCCCATCAGCCACGTCTGTGAAACTGGCACTTGGCTGAAAGGATGTTCCATTTGCCTGATACGCGTTCCCTCGATTCCTCTCGTCCTCGTATCTCATCCTTGCATCTCTTCCTTGCTTCCTCCCTTTGGGTGGAGCTAAGGAAACAAGGAAAGGACGGAAGGAAGGGATGCAGGAAGTAAAAATAAGCGATTGGAATGAACTCCCCCTGCCTCACTGTGGTGATTAGATATCCCATGATGCTTTTCTCAAAGAGGAAGTATTCTCCTGCTGCTCTGGGCGAATCCCTGAGCTGGATCTCAGGATCTCAGGACTCAGCCAACATCCTGCCTAACCCTGGCGTCTCTCCCCCCCAAGAGGTGCAGATGTTCCTGTGCAACAGAGAGAATTATGGGTACTTTCCCGTCCCCCTGCGGTCCCACAGCTCTCTGCGGGACGAGTCCGACAGCTTCCTTCACACCGTGCTGGAGGTCATGGGTGAGTGGGGAGGGTGCGGGGGTCGAGAGTCAAAGGTCAAGGGTCAAAGGAGAATTGTGGATCAGGGACAGCAGAAGTGTGCAGGAATCGTCTTCACTGTGTCTATATTTGTTTCTCTTCTCTTCCTCTTCCTTTCTTCCTCTCTCTCTTTTTTATTCTCTCATTTTCTTTTTTACTCGTTTTACTTCTTTCTCTCTTCCTGCCTCTCTATCTCCCCTCCCTCTCCTTCACTGCATCCCTCTGCCCCTCTCTTTTTCCCCCTCTCCATCTCCCTCTCTCTCTCTCTCTCTCTCTCAATTCAATTAAATTGTAAGGACAGCCAAGGTAGTACTGGCACATAAAGAAGATGTAAATGACATATATCAACTGTCTGTCTTAAGACTATACTGTTCAACATATAGACATAACAAACACATAATAGTAATAATAATAATAATAATAATCATCATCATAATATTCTCTGTGTCATATCGGTGTACTCCAGCTCTTGGTCTGTGTTTCCTCAGTGCGATCTCCCCCTCTGGAGCCCACCAGCCACATTTCTGTCCACCCCAAACAGCCTGACAAGATGGGCTTTGACGAGGTGAGGGGGATGGGGGGGCGGGGGGGGGTAGGCTAAGAATAAATGATAAGAAGGAGTGTGTCACACCCATGCAATAGAGGACTGGTGAATTAATGTAGGCACTGTGGTTGTTGACCAGTTATTCAGTTAACCTTATGCCAGGCAGATTTTGTTTTATAGTTTTGCTTTTGAAATGCTACACAAACACACACAGACACACACACGTGCCCACTCAGTCACACGCGCAAATCGCATTCACATGGCTCGTCCTGGTGCTGATAGGCTGATTCACAGGGCCCGTCGTAGCGCTGATTGGCCGAGCGGCGTCCTGGCGGGGTCATGTCCAGGCGCTGATTGGCCGAGCGACGTCCTGGCGGGGGCGTGTCCGGGCGCTGATTGGCCGAGCGGCGTCCTGGCGGGGGCGTGTCCAGGCGCTGATTGGCCGAGCGCGTCTGGCGGCTGTCCGGCGCTGATGGCGAGCGGTCCGGCGGCTGTCATCGTGATGGCCGAGCGGCGTCCTGGCGGGGCGTGTCCAGGCGCTGATTGGCGCGGGTCGCGGCGTTCCGCAGTGTCATCCGAGCGCGTCCTGAGGGCGCACGGCCGGAGGGCTGATGCTGCGCAGCCTTTACGAGCAGGAGATCGCCTGCAAGGTCATCACGGCCGTGGAGCAATGCTGCGCACCAAGTCGAGATCGCTACAGGTTTAATACGCTGCGCAGGTGCAACCAATCAGCGCGCTTACATTATACCTCTAGACCATCGCTACAGCGTGTAGCAACCCTACCTCTTAATGTGTCTACAGCTGGTAGACCAACCCGTTCTTGGAGATCTGCTATCCTTGGTAACCAATCCCCTTCTTGGAGATCTACTGTCCTTTCAACCATAATTTGGCATACCTGACTGTGCTAATTAGCAGCATAACAAAATCTCTGGCTGTTGAATGAAGTGTGCTTTGTTAGGGTTGGAGTGAAAACCTACAGGACGGTAGATCTCCAGGAACAGGGTTGGTTACCACAGGTCTACAGTGACCAATGCATCCTTACTAATCAATAGACTGTAACCAACCGTGCCAGTTAATATACTGCAATTACCTTTACCAGTCAATTTACAGTAGCCATTATAGGTCAATATATTATCCCCAGTATGTATTTCTTGACAAATCAGTTCACTACTAAACATTGTACCCTAATAAGTTCACATTTTTTGGTCAGTGTACTGTGTTTGGCTACTATACACTGTGAGAACTCAACACATCTCTCTCACTCCCCCAATATCTTTTGCCCCCTGTCATTCTTTATCCCTTTTTTTCTCACTCTGCATTTCCCTCAATATCTTTCTCCTTTGCTGTCTCGGCCTCTCTCTTTCTTTCTCTCTGCCTCCCTCCTTCTATCAGTGCGCTGAATATGAGTCTGATTCAGGCCATGGGGATTGAGATGCTTCCAGGGTATAGTGACCCCTACCACGGTCGGCCGATCACCAAGGGAGAGATGGGCTGCTTCCTCTCCCACTATAACATCTGGAAGGAGGTGAGTGAAACAGGCGAGGCCCAGGCTTTTGGGCCTACACTGTGTGGTTGTTGGACGCGTGTGAGTGTGAGTCCCACGTTTGTCTGTTTTCAGTTTTTTGTGGGTGTTTGTTTAATTTTATAGGGGAGAGACATTGTGTGTGTGTGTTAGAGAGAGAGAGGTGGGGGGGGGGCAGAGAGACAGAGAGCGACTGACTGACTGTTCCTTTGGCAGATTGTGGAGCGAGGCCTCAAGACCTCCCTGGTGATTGAGGATGACCTTCGCTTCGAGGTCTTCTTCAAGCGTCGCCTTCAGAACCTGATGCACGAGGTGGAGAGCCAAGGCTTGGACTGGGATCTTATGTGAGTGCAGCACCTACTGGTACCCTCCGGAACTGCATCCAAATATACCTGGAAGCCAGGGAAAAAAAACTAATTGACATATTATATAAAATTAAATTAAATAGTATGATAATATAAAAATATAATATATACCTGATGATAGTATGACCCTATTTGTGATTAACTGGACCACAAGCCAAGCTCAAATAGCTGTCAATTTCTGATTTTATAATGAGATCTCTCTCTCTCTCTCTCTCTCGCTCTCTCTCTATCTGTCTCTCTATCACTCTCTCTCTCTCTCTCTATCTGTCTCTCTCTCTCTCTCTCTCTCTCTCTCTCTCTCTCTCTCTATCTGTCTCTCTATCTCTCTCTCTCTCTCTCTATCTGTCTCTCTATCACTCTCTCTCTCAATTCAGTTCAGTCTTGTTCAGTGGCGCTTTATTGTCAGGACAGGCAGAGCAGTATTCCAAAGCGTAGACAAAACGTGTTTAAAAGTCTGACATATAAAATGAGCAACTGTGAGTATGCTGGGTAACAAACCAGGCGTGCTTACGATAATTATAAAAACGTAGCAACATAATAATGCTAAAAGTCATTTTAATTATGGTAATAAATGAATGAATAATGAATAGTTTTTAATCAGGCTCTCTCCCCCGCTCTCCCCTCCTATCTTCTCCTCCGTCAGATATGTTGGAAGGAAGCGCATGCAGGTGGATCACCCCGAGAGGTCTGTGCCCAATATCCACAGCCTCGTGGAGGCCGACTACTCCTATTGGACGCTGGGCTACATGATGTCACTGCAAGGTGCCAGGAAGCTTCTGGAGGTGGAGCCTCTGAGGAGGATGCTGCCGGTGGATGAGTTCCTTCCCGTCATGTACAACAAGCATCCAATGTGGGTGCAATTCACTCTCGGGTCCCGCCTCCCTCTCCTCCTCTGTGACCACTTCCTGTTTCTTCTGCTCTCCTCCTGTTCTTTATCCCTCTCTGTCCCTGCTTTCCCTGTTGGGAGTACGAAAAGTTTTAGTCGTACAGTAGTTGCACAAAAAACAATGACAGTACGATGATATATTTTTTCGAAGCCTTAAAACAATAGTAGGTAACTTTAAATGGTAACAGCGATGTTAGTGTTCACTCTGTATCCCTCAGGTTACAGCAGGCTGATATGTATTTTGCTGTAATTGGGACCGTCAGTTCTTCTCCTAACAGGATTTGCAGTTTTTCATGCTTTGTCAGGGCAGAGAAGTTTTTTTTATAATTGTAGAAATTTTTTAAAGACATGTTTTCCTTATATTAGAATTTTTTGCAATAACAGAGAAAGTGCGTCTCCAGTCTCCACCTCTCCTGTCTTACAGTGACAGCTCTTCTTTCTGCAGTCATGTTTTACAGCGTCTGTCCTTTTCAGGAGCGAGGGTGTGGGCACTGGGGCCTGTACTGTGTCCGAATCTGTCCGTGTATCTCCCCCGTGTGTCTATGACAGACTGTTCCCATCTTCTGTTCCATCTTCTCCTCCCTCCAATCTTGTTCCATCTTCTTTTCCCTCCATCTTGCTCCATCTTCTGTTCCCTCCACATTCTGTTCCATCTTCTGTTCCCTCCAATCTTGTTCCATCTTCTGTTCCCTCCATCTTGTTCCATCTTCTGTTACCTCCATCTTGTTTCATCTTCTGTTTCCTCCACATTCTGTTCCATCTTCTGTTCCCTCCAGTCTTGTTCCATCTACTGTTCCCTCCATCTTGTTCCATCTTCTGTTACCTCCATCTTGTTCCATCTTCTGTTCCCTCCACATTCTGTTCCATCTTCTGTTCCCTCCAATCTTGTTCCATCTTCTGTTCCCTCCATCTTGTTCCATCTTCTGTTACCTCCACATTCTGTTCCATCTTCTGTTCCCTCCAGTCTTGTTCCATCTTCTGTTCCCTCCATCTTGTTCCATCTTCTGTTACCTCCATCTTGTTTCATCTTCTGTTCCCTCCACATTCTGTTCCATCTTCTGTTCCCTCCAATCTTGTTTCATCTTCTGTTCCCTCCACATTCTGTTCCATCTTCTGTTCCCTCCATATTCTGTTCCATCTTCTGTTCCCTCCATCTTGTTCCATCTTCTGTTCCCTCCATATTCTGTTCCATCTTCTGCTGCCTCCGTCTTGTTCCATCTTCTGTTACCTCCATCTTGTTTCATCTTCTGTTCCCTCCACATTTTGTTCCATCTTCTGTTCCCTCCAGTCTTGTTCCATCTTCTGTTACCTCCATCTTGTTTCATCTTCTGTTCCCTCCACATTCTGTTCCATCTTCTGTTCCCTCCATCTTGTTCCATCTTCTGTTCCCTCCATATTCTGTTCCATCTTCTGTTCCCTCAATATTCTGTTCCATCTTCTGCTACCTACATGTTGTTCCATCTTCTGTTCCCTCCATCTTGTTCCATCTTCTGCTCCCTCTAATCTTGTTCCATCTTCTGTTCCCTCCATCTTGTTCCATCTTCTGTTCCCTCCATATTCTGTTCCATCTTCTGTTCCCTCCACATTCTGTTCCATCTTCTGTTCCCTCCAATCTTGTTCCATCTTCTGTTCCCTCCATCTTGTTCCATCTTCTGTTCCCTCCATATCCTGTTCCATCTTCTGTTCCCTCCATATTCTGTTCCATCTTCTGCTACCTCCATCTTGTTTCATCTTCTGCTCCCGCCAATCTTGTTCCATCTTCTGCTCCCCAGCTCTGAGTACATGGAGCCGTTCGAGCGGCGGGACCTGAAGGCCTTCTCGGCGGAGCCCCTGCTGGTGTACCCCACCCACTACACGGGCGACGAGGGCTACGTCAGCGACACGGAGACGTCCACGGTGTGGGACGACGAGGAGGCGCGCACGGACTGGGACCGCGCCCGCTCGCGGAAGACCCAGGAGCAGGAGGAGCT
>NC_057934.1:70351962-70382156 GCF_018555375.3 Anguilla rostrata
GCCCTCAGGCCAGGACTGATCCAGTCTGTGCTTGCAGAAGCACTTTCCAATAAGTAGAATCCCAGAAAGTTTCAATCAATCAGTCAAATAAATAAAGAAAGACGCAAACATTTACTCAACACATAGCGGCTCCCACCACAAATACCATGTTATCTGTTGACATTGGCAATGGTCCAGTTATTGTCACCAGCTTATCGACTCACTAATTCCATTAAGACTCTGGCAACTGAAGCGGGCAGGGTGATGTCACCGAGGAATCTGGCTTCTGATTGGCTCTCCTCTGCTTGGCTCTGTTGAAGTCCCCTGATGTCCATCCTTTGTCACGACTCAGTCTTAATGTAAAAAAAAAAAAAAAAAAAAATCTTCAAACAAAGCAGGAGTCTTGAAATTCCCGTTTTATTAAACAGGACTCCAGGGTATCAAGGCATTGCCGAATGTAGGGGTGCACAAGGGTTGATCCATTTCAAGATTTTGACCCAACTTCTGACCTTATTTATTTAATTAGCTCAGTCATACTGTATCTTGGTCTGACATTTGTGTAAGCACCAACTACAGCCGTGGACTGCAAGTGTACCCTAAATATGTTACTGTGATCAATTACAGGAGTGAAGCAGCATAGTTTATACAGCTGAGAGAGAACTAAACTAAGGTAACTGGTTGAAATAGAAACCAGACCGCAAACTGGCCCTCCAAGGCCGGAGTTTTGCACCCCAGCTAACCGACGCTAATTAATCCTGTCCTTTTTGGGTTCTCTCAGGAACTTACAGGTTGGCAAACACAAAATAAAATGATCAGAATGAAAACAGCTTAGACATGCTGGCAGGAAATTTCCGTCTTTTGGATGAGATGTTTAACCTAGGTTCAGGGTCACTGTGGTCATTAAAGAGCCCGTGGCACATTTCAGAAAGCGTAGGGCTGTTTAGCTGGTGTCAAATTCACACAAAAACTCTACAGCCATCTAACTAATTAGCCCTGTATCTAATAGGCTACACAATCCCTTGCTTCATTACTGCTCACTTTGATTCCACTCTATCCATTACAGAAGACAACTGAGTTCTCAGGTCACTTACCTGGTAAGGTTAAAGTTATAAAACATATTGACAGCCACAGCTGGGTGCAGTATTGTGCATAAAAATGTGATCCATACTAGAATCTATGACACCTCCCTGTTTTTTGTGCCCACCCCCCCACCAGCATCATGGTGGACCTCTTCATTGGGAAAGTTCTAGTGCGGAACAACTGGGACAAGGACGAGCTGGACACAGAGAAGGAGATCATTCTCCGGCTCCAGAACCGCATCCTGATGTTGTTCTTCGGGTCGGGAGAGTGCGAGCGCTGCCAGGAATTTGTGCCCACGCTCAAGGACTTCTTCAAGCGGCTGACGGACGAGTTTTACGTGGAGCGCTCCGCCCAGCTGGTGCTCCTCTACGTCTCCATGGATACCACGGAGGAAAATCAGGAGGAGTTCCTCAGGGACCTGCCCAAGCGCTGCCTGTTCCTGCCCTACGAGGACACCTACAGGAAGTGTGTATCCTCTGCCCGTTTCCTCTTCCTGTTTCCTCATTTTATCAGATCCACTATTAGAGTGATCTTCATTCCTGGTCCTGGAGAGCCACACCCTCTGCTGGTTTTTGAAGTTACTGGGCACTCAATTGAAGTATTCGGTTATAATTTTAACATTCCTGACTCGGTTTTTTGGGTCGCTTATGTTAAGGCGAACATAAAAACCAGCAGACCCTGTGGCCCTCAAGGACCAGGAAAGAAGTTCCCTGCACTAATAAGAACATAAAAACGTGTGTGTGTGTGTGCATGTTGTGCATGTCTCTCTCAGGGAGTTGGAGGTGATGTTTGAGGTAGAGGAGACCCCCACGGTGGTAGTGCTTCGGCCAGACGGCTCGGTCCTCTCCCGCAACGCCGTGGAGGAGATCTGCAGGCTGGGCACCGACTGCTTCCAGAACTGGCAGGAAGGGGCGGAGCTTATCGACAGGAATTTCATGATGAACGAGGAGTTCGACAACAACAAAATGCGGAGCATCACAGACCCCATACGCAGGCTTAAGTACAAGGTGGAGAAGAAAAAGAAGAAAAGGAATGGTGATGAAGATGAAGAAGAGGAGGAGGAAGGACAGGGTCCATGGGGGTAAAGGTGGATGGTGATGGAACGTCCAGATTTGTACCTATCATAATCTGCTCCTCTTTATCACACTGGGCCTTGTTAACCAATCAAAAAACCCTGTCCCCTCCCCTAGCCCCAGTGCAATGGTAGGCTGGTTTTACGCAAAATCCAGTTCCATGGTTGGAATTACATTACTGGTATTTGGCAGACACTCTTACTTAGAGCAACTTATAAGAAGAAGACAAGAGCATAAAACAGGGTTAAGAGCAACAGTAACCCTAGAGGTGGGAAGTAAATTCTCATGAATCAGAAAACCGAGAATGGACTGTAATCTAGTTAAGTCTGTTAGGGACACTAAGATAAATAATAACAAGAATAACGAGAATTAGACAATAGCAAGATGTACAACTTAGCAAAGTGACAAGTTCGCAGTACAAAAAAAAAAATTAAGAAACAACAAAATTGAAGTGCTATGAAATGGAAGTCGAATTCAACACAGTTTGAGGTTGGTAACAAAGGGGTCCAGCTGGTCTGTAACATTTGATGATCTCGTCAAGGCAGACTGGAGGAGTCCCCCCTCATCAAGGTCCTGAATTTGATGCGAGGTGGACCAGGCAGCCAGTGGAGGCAGGTGAGGAGAGGAAAGATGTGAGAATCTTTTGGGGAGGTTGCAGATCTGACGCGCTGCAGCATTCTGGGCAAGCTGGAGGGGCTTGATGACAGAAGCAGGGAGGCTGGCAAAAAGGGAGTTGCTCTAGTGCAGCCAGGAGAGAAGCACCACTTGGGCCAAAGGTTGGGTTGAGTAGTAGGGAGTGAGGAAGGGCAGATCCTCCTGATGTTACGATGGAAGGATCTGCGTGCCCAGCTTGCCTGGCTAATCTGGATTAGAGAGAGGAGTGGGCCAAGAACAGAGCCTTGGAGGACCGCTGTGGATACTGCAGGGTGGGAAGGAACGACCGGTGAGATAGCACCAAGGCCAATCCCGGGCTGTGCTGCGGGTCCCCATTTCGGCAAGCAACGACAGGAGGATCTGTGGATCCACGGTGTCACAGGCCGCAGGGAGGTGGAGGAGGATGAGGACGGAGGGAGAGGAAGTCTTCTCAAGCAGAGTGCCTCGCTAATGGAAAGGAGCACTGTATCTGTCAGTTGGTCAGGTCTGAACCCCTACTGATGTCGGTCCAACTAGTTACCTGAGAAAGTTAGAGAGTTGGTTAGACACATCTCATACAAGAATTTTGGACAGGAATGGGGACAGAGACAGGCCTGTAATTAATGATGGCAGAGGGGTCAAAAGTGTGTTTCTTCAGTAGTGGGAGTGATTTGGGCCAAATCGAAGAAGGAGGTAGAACATCCAGTGGATAAGCAGGAGTTCACCAGACCAGGGAGGTGATAAATGGGAGGATGTCAGAACTGAGGCTGAAAGAGAGATAAAGGTGTCAGGTCGAGGAGCACAGGTGCTTGGATTTCGGGGGAGCAAGAGTTGAGATTTGTCAGATTTCAGTGATGTAATGAGTTGAAGGTGACCTAATGATTTTGTGTACTGGTGGCCACTCTGCATTACCTGGTGGTGCTGTAGGAGGGAATTATCACCATGGTGATCGAGCTTGCTGATAAAGAAGGGGGGATGTTCTCCTAGACAGCTTATCCAGGATCTGCTGACCCCGACATCTAATCCAGGCTGAGACTGACCCCAGGTCAGTGGTAAGCAGTAATCTGCCCCAGTTCATAGCAAGAGTTTATTCCAAATCAGTGCAAGGTGGTAATCAAGACCAACTCTCTGAGTATGAGCTGATCCTAGGTCAGCCCTGAGTGGCATCTATCTACCAACTCTCTACCTTTAAGACAGAGATCTCAAACTCTAGTCCTGGAGGACAGCCATGTCAATGAGATTGTTTTTGTGGTTTCCTTTCAATGGGCAGCTAATTTGGGCCAGGATAAAAGGTGTGGTCTCTTTAGCCAAGAGCACACTGAAAACTGGCAGACACTGTAGCCCTCTGGGATTACAGTTTGATCATTTTCTTTAAAAGCTGATCCCAGGTCAGGCTTGGTGACACTCTTCGGTTTTCTTCTAAAAAAGAGAAGAAATTACAAAGGTAAAAAACCTGATCAATCATGATGTGACAGTGAGGTTTCGCAAAGGCAAAAAAATGGCCAAGCTAGCATCCTACTTTTAGCGACTCGGTGATTTGGTATCTGTGGACAGAAAAAACTTGGTTCAGATGAGTTGCTCCATCCACTGGGTGGTTCAGGAAACCTTACTCTCCCTGCTAAAAACAAACTTTCATCAGCTCCACTGCAAAATTAACCTATCGTAATGTAGTATCTCTGTTTGAAATACACAGTTCTATTGTAATGAAATAGTAGTTACCATGCAACAGCTGATACGTCTGGGACATGCTATTATTTGCACATGGCAGGTTCAACCATCCTTACAATATTGCCTGCTTTTGGACTTCATACATGTTACTAATTGTCATGGCCAGAGGCACAGAGTGGGCAACCAGGCGATACGAGGTACAGCTGGCACTCAGCCAACCAGCAGAGCACCCCAACCCAAACACAGGTGAGGTGTTCAAGTTGAAGTAGCCTCAGAATCCAGACGATGAGGTCTCGGGAGATCTCGAGATACTCTCGTCTTACTGTCTAGGAACAGCACTGACCATAGCGGTGATAGGACTGGCCACACCAGGAACGTGACAACCTCGACAACCTCGAGGGGTGGTTTGAGGAAGTTTGAAACGCTTTACACATGCATCCTCTCCCTGTCCAATCACTTCCCTGTACCTCACAGTTAACCACCATAAAAAAACTTTAGACCCTGTCTTCAGTCTACTTGGTGTGATTTGTTGGAAAGTATGGCTTACTCCCTGAAAAGCAGGAAGGTTTATGGCTTTGAATTGCAATTCTATCACTTGGCCTACAGGAGTGAGGTGTTATTATTACATTATATTACACTACTGGCATTTAGCAGACACTCTTGTTCAGAGGCCACAACGTTTTTACGTGACATTTTGCAGCTGGATATATACTGAAGCAGTTTTTGGTTAACTACCTTGCTTACAATGGTGCACTGGCAGTACCCCATCAGGGAATCGACCCTGCAACCTTAAGGTTACCAGCACCATTCCTTACCGATTGTACTACACTCCTATTAAGCTGCCACTCTGGGCTGCTGTCTGTCAAATCTGCTGGGAGAGCAGTGCTGGAAACCACATCTCAAAACCTTCAGGTCTGGGTAGCCAGCAAACCCCCCCCCCCCCCCAATGTATATGGACCCCGGATTAAAGAGGCCATTTTCCATCTCCCTGGCCATATGTTGCTTTTGGTTATCCCTCTGAGCAGGTGCTAATCACTACTAGGTGGTGGTACAGCGTCTGTTCACTTATTAATTGCGTTGAGGGACATCAAACATACATCAGGCTCAGTTACCTATTAAATGAAGCAATAAATGGCAATTTAATACTTGTGTATGTTGTGTATATACTGTCATGTTTATGTTGTAGGGCAGAGCTACTGGGAACCTGGTGTGCTGGTTTTCGTTATAATTGAACACTGAATTGATCAGTTAAAGCAGTTGCTTGCACTGTTACGCACCAATGAAAACGAGCAGGCAAAATGGCCGTCCAGAGCTGTGATTGGATAGCGCTCTTACCAGGTCATTCCTTAGTTCTTTTTACAGTACCGTTCTGTATTTGTTGTAGTGCAGTCATTCAAGTGGCCACTGCAATGGGCAGGGCCTAAGTTAATCGTGGCACGTAATGTTCTGGTTTCATTGCTGCTTTTCAAATTAAGGCATTTTTGCTTTTTATTTGTTTCGGTAAAACCATGAGCCACATTTCTTCGGCTGCTGTGCACTTTTTGTGGTAGTATTTGCATGGGGTGATTATGTGTAAAGATCTACGTAAAAAAAAAGGGTCAAAGTGTAGGGCTGTAACTGAATTATCAATGTTTTGTGAGTTATTTGTCTATGCAATTCATTCATTTTCTTAGCTCAAATCCATTTTTTAAATAATACAATGCAAATAACAGGGCATTTAGCATATGCTTTTAACCAGAGTGACTTAGATGCTCCTTGCTCAAGAGTACAACAACAGGCCCTAATTATTCCCCCCCGGGATAGAAATCCACAACCGAGTCATAAGTCTAGTTCTTTAAACTACACTCCCACTCTGTTGCTATTGTTTGATAAGTCACATTTATTTTTGTATGTATGTACAATAAAATAATAATAATAATAAATTGGGGGGGGGAAATGAATGATGTTGAAATGTATTCTATAATGTTTTTCATTGTTTTATTTTAAAAACAGCAGGAAAACACCAATAGCAATTGAACTGGTTCAAGGGAAGTTAGGTAGGTCCTGACAGCAGCTCTGTTGTTGTCCACATGGGGGCGCTGAAGTTCTGTATATACTTCGGAAACACGAGTGGCGTAAATCTGACGGAAGGTGTTTCCAAGTGTTTCACTGACCGGCAGGAAAAGCAGCCGCTACCCTCTGCAAGTCCATGTCCAACACAGCTCCATTTTGCCCCATGAGTCAGTTTTCTGCCCAGCCTGGCCCTTCCCTTCCCCCTTCTTCCTCCTTCTTCCCCTTCTTCTGGGGGCTGTGTGTCATCCCCCAAAGCTCCTCTCTTTAAGTGGAAATGGGCGTGGATCTTTTGTGCTGAACTAAGTCAATAGGCAACACCATCACATGCACAAAGATCTGGACAGATTTTCTCCTGTTTTTTTTTTTAAATAAAGACGAAGCTTCTGGACATATAAAGAGCTGCCATGAAATCTCCCTAGCCGGTTCCCTATCTTCCCCAAGTGGCCAGCTTATGTCCATCTCAGCTGCTGACCAACAAGTCATTCCACCATTGGCAGAGCATTTAAGCTTAGATGCTCTTATCCAGAGCGACTTACACAACTTTTACACAGCATTTTACATTGTATCCATTTATACAGCTGGATATATACTAAAGCAATTTCGGTTAAGTACCTTTGCTCAAGGGTACAACGGCAGTGTCCTACCCGGGGGAATCGAACCTGCGACCTATCGGTTACAAGCCCAGTTCCTTACCCACTGTGCTACACTCCGTCCGCGCAAAAGCCCGTCGTCGTCTCGTAACGCGCGACCTCACGCCGTGACCTTGCGCGGGCACAGCAAGACGGGAATCGTAGGCGATGAACTGTGAGATGCACTGCAATGTTGTGACTCAAAACGTTGTGTAGTGTCTGTGCAAGGCAGCGGGGAGTCCACAGGGGAGCGTTGGTGAGCCATTACATTACAGGCATTGCCCACAGTGACTTACACAACATTTTCACACAGCGTTTACATTGCATCTATTTGCACTGCTGGATGTACTGAAGCGGTGCAGGAAAAGTATCTTGCTCAAGGGTACAACGATAGTGTCCTATCCGGGAATCGGACCCAAGATCTTCAAGTTACAAGCCCAGCTCCTTACCCATTATACTACACTGCCACCTATTCACCTGTATGAATTCTCTAAAACTCTTCTCACACTGTGCACACTTGAATGGCTTTTCTCACAGCAAGAAGGTCATGGGTTTGAATCTCGACTTGGGGCCTTTCTGTGTGGAGTTTGCATGTTCTCCACGTGTCCGCGTGGGTTTCCTCCGGGTACTCCGGTTTCTTCCCACAGTCCAAAGACATGCAGGTAGGCTAATTGGAGACTCTAAATTTCCCATAGGTATGAGTGTGTGAGTGAATGGTGTGTGTGCCCTGTGATAGATTGGCAGCCTGTCCAGGGTGCAATCCTGCCTCTCACCCAATGCACGCTGGGATAGGCTCCAGCACCCCCCGTGACCCTGCTCAGGATAAGCGGGTAAAGATAATGGATGGATGGATGAATTAAAACACTTCTCACACTGAGAACATGTGTAAGGCTTTTCACCCAAATGAATTCTCAGGTGGGTATTTAAATTAGATTTTGTATCAAAACAATTCTAACAGTGTGCTTACTTGAACACCTTTACACCTGTATGAATTTCACCTTCATTTCTAAGAAGTCTTCTTTTGAAAGAGATTCAAAAGATTTGGGTTTTTACTTGAATTAATTATCATGCGTTCAACCATCCCATTCGTTCTCAGACAATTTATACGTTTCTTGCAACTGTTTGCACTGTTGTGGATAACTGTGGTCTGATTATTCTCATTATTTACATTGCAGCGATGATTTAAGTCCCCACCTCCTGCACACTGCCATGGTTCAGGCTGGTGTTTGTGATCAACAGCAGCTCCACATATCACAGTATTCCTGACGTCACTCACTAAACATTCACTGGATTCACACTTCACTTGATTGCATTTAACATCATCACATTTAATATCCTGCAAGTAGAGACGTGCTCTGTCTTAAGGATACAGCAGAATGTCCAATAATTATATTCAATGACTTCTAGAAAATCAATTTACTCTAACATGTCCGCTATAATTTCACGAGCTTCTAATATTTACTTAGTTTTCACAAATTGAAAATATTTTTAAAATTAAAACAATTTATACCAAAAAAGAATCGAAAGTTTGTTGACAAAAGAGTTTATTTAGAAAATTTCAAGGCATAAAGTGGGATGTGCGCTCAGTGTATAATGATTTCATCCACAGTTCATGTAGAACATTGAAAAACAGTGTGGAACAAAGATCCACAATTAATATCTCAGAAAATACATTCTGTCTTGTTTAAAAGAAAACAAAAATTACAAACACTTGCTATGAAAGGAAAATGGCATGCCACCTTGTCCCAATCATTGCTGTTTTTTTTGTTTTTGTTTTTGTTTTTTTTCCAGAGGCTTGTCCAAAATACAATTAGCAAGGAATATCATGAGAACTTTAAACTGTGCTACTGCAAACACTGCAAAATGGTTGGCCTTTCACCTTTTATTCTCTCTTTGAACTCTAATCAAAACACCCACCAAATAAGAATTTGGAAATCACAACATGAGTTTGGCCTAAAAATAAGGGATGGTTGTTTGAATTCTCAGATCGTTCTAAATTTAGATGTCAGGAACACTTCCAACACAAATTACACGCAAGGATGCCTTCATGAAATGCTCCCCACAGAGCAAACTTCTCAAACTCTTCATTTATAGGAGTTGTCTTTTTATGAAGAAAATAAGATTTTTTTTTTTTTTTAATTTAAACATTGATTACATTTGAAAGATCTTTCACTTGTATGAATTCTCAGACGGTAATCAGGTGGTAAATGGCCTGAACTAAAAAAGCACTTCCCACACGGAGTACTTGCATTGTGGGCATTTAATCCTTGGCACACCTCAAAAATCAAATGATACAAAAATCATTTGCAGGGCCTTTCATCTGTGTGAAGACTCTGGTTGAATTATCTTTTCCATAAAAATGCATCCCGTACTGACCGTGTGTATTTTACGTGAATTTAATGCACTTCTTTGGGAAAACTACTTCCCACAGTTAGAAGGTGTATTGCTTTTCACCTTAATGTATATTCAGGGGGCTACTTACAGTAAATTATTTTTGGGAAAATTACTTTCCTCACTGAATACATTAGTATGGATTTTTACCTGTACGATGTGGAGGAGAACCTCTTCTTGGGTTCAGTGGGTGAGTCGGCGATGTAAGAATAAAGACTAGAAATTATGATTTCTTCTAATAATCTTTTTATTCTCTTTCAATCAATAATCCTTTTCATGTATGTAGGCCGACAGGAGGTCTCCAGTACCATAAAGACACACAGAGAGCTCCGAATTATGTTTTACATCCTTTTTATAAAACCAGATCGCCTTCTACCATGATGTATCTTCCCTCTAAAACAACCAATCCCAGCCTAGCTCACACTTATGTTTCACCAGCTAGCTTAACAATAACTATTATATAATCTTCAATTTTAATCAATGACAGATATTTCACTACACACACTTGCAGAGGTGTGTATATGCATGATTTGAATCACAAGTATTTGTTCTCATGATTAACAATTGTTTAATCTTCCAGTTCCAAAGTACATGCACTTTAAATGCATTCAATACAGGCTGTAATCCAAATGAAATATTTAACTCATATACACACCATCATTGTCTCACAGACTATATTTATATCATTACCGTTGCTGTTATTACTTTGCTTTTCATTCATTTATTGTAATATAATATAATCTATACAATGACTAGACATAGCAAATCAATTCTTTCTAGGTCAGTGTCCTTTCTCTTCTCTTGCAACTCAAAGGTCTTCTGCACAAGACTGTTTCCTAACATAAGTTACTTACAAAATTACACTAAGTAAATGTTTACAATTTTCCTCCTGCAACTGGGGTTCAAAGATTCTCTAGGTCGTATGCATCAGTGTATAAAGAGGCCACCGTCCTTAGTTACAAATTCTTAGATATAACACAGAACACCTGCTGTTCTTCATTGATCTTCACATAATCACATACATTTAACTATATTCTTGATCAGTACAATCTTTAATAAGACCAAATTTAGAAACTTCCACAATGACTTCTCCGGTGTGTAATAAAAACAGATTTTTTATGAAAACATTTCTCACAGTGTGTACACCTGTAAGTCTTTTCAGCTGTATGAATTTTCTGGTGGCTATTTAAATGATATATCCGGGCAAAGCCTTTCCCACAATGAGTACATTTGTAGGGCTTCTCACCTGTATGAATTGTCTGGTGATTATTTAAAATAGCTTTTGTATTAAAACACTTCTCACACTGTGCACACTTGAATGGCTTTTCACCTGTATGAGTTCTCTGGTGACTATTTAAAATACCTTTTGTATTAAAACACTTCTGACACTGAGAACATGTGTAAGGCTTTGCACCTGTATGAATTATGAGGTGTTTATTTAAATCAGATTTCCTAGGAAAACCCTTCCCACAATGAGCACACTTGTAGGGCTTTTCCCCTGAATGTAAATATAGGTGGGCATTTAAATGAGCTATCTGTGAAAAGCACTTCTCACAATGAGTACATTTGAAGGGCTTTTCACCTGTATGAATTTTCATGTGGCGACTTAAATGATATTTCTGGGCAAACCACTTCTCACAATGAGTACATTTGAAGGGCTTTTCACCTGTATGAACTCTCAGGTGGGTATTTAAATGAGAAGCCTGGGAAAAGCCATTCCCACAATAATCACATTTGAAGGGTTTTTCACCTGTATGAATTATCTGGTGCTTACTTAGTTGAAATGCCTGGGAAAAGCCATCCCCACAATGACTACATTTGAAGGGTTTTTCACCTGTATGAATTCTTTGGTGCTTATTCAAATTACATACCTGGGAAAAGCGACTCCCACAGTAATCACATTTGTAGGGTTTTTCACCTGTATGAATTCTCTGGTGGACATTTAAAGACGCCGCTCGGGAAAAGCGACTCCCACAATGACCACATTTGTAGGGCTTTTCACCCATATGAATTCTCAGGTGGACATTTAAATTAGATGTTGTATAAAAACACTTCCCACACTGTGCACACTTAAATGGCTTTTCACCTCTATGCATTTTCAAGTGGACATTTAAATTAGATGTTGTACTAAAACACTTCTCACACTGTGCACACTTGTATCGCTTTTCAACTGTGAACTTGTAGGGTTTTTCACCAGTATGAATTTTCTGATGTTTAGTGAAATTAGACTTTGTCTTTCTGCTACTGTTTGCACTTATCTGGATGATTCTGCTTAGATTATTTTCATTGTTTAAGTCACAGTCATGGTTTAAGTCCTCACATTGAGTCAGCAGATCATGAGCTTCTTCTTTTTTACCGTTTGGGTTTGGCTCTCCTGCATATTGCCACGGTCCAGTCTGATCTTTGTGATCAACACCAGTATTCATGAGATCACTCATTAAACATTCACTGGATTCAATTTTAATATTAACACTCTTAAAATCCTGCAAGTCACTGATGTGTTCTGGGTTATGAAATCCTCCATCATCAGCCTCTGTTTTGATTTGGTCAGGATCCAGATGGGTTACATATCCCAGCTCTGTACCATCTAGGTTCTCAGTCTTAATAAAATCCCCAGTGTGGGTGGAGCCCACATCAGTTTCTGTTTTAATCAGTGATGTCTGTGTAAGGAATACACGACTGACCCCGCTGTGTGCTGTAACACACTCTGGCTCCAGTGTGTTGAGTCCTGGTGCAGCACACACTGTCTCTGACTCTGCCATGTGGACAGGCTCCAGTCCACTGAGTTCCTCTTCTTTCTGTCTGATCCTGTGCTGCTCAGTGAGCTCTGGTAGTGTTGTCTCAGTGTCCTGTCTCAGACAGACTCCTGCCTGCATCAAACTGCTGCTCAAAAGTGTGCAGAAGTACAGCTCCTGGAGGGAAACAAGGGAAGGAATTTGAACTGAATCAACCAAGTCTAACCTGGACTAACTGCCACCACTCTGTAGCCTATATCATTTCACTTTAAATCCCCCCTTTCATGACACTCATGTTACATGTACCCCCATTCCAGCACTTTTTGTCATTTGCATTTGTCCTAATATTGTAGCTTGTTCTTCTCCCTAGTTTGGCTATGCGTAAGTTAGGTCAGAATAGTGTTCACTGTGTGAACTGAACTGTGTTCTTGGCTAGAAATAGCTGTGCAAAATGAGTATCGCGCCTTATGGAACCTATGTTCTGCAGTTGTCCATGACCATGAAATGCACTTTTGTACGTCGCTTTGGATAAAAGTGTCTGCTAAATAAATGTAATGTAATGTAAGTCCTACTGCAGCAGCTGTTACATTCTTTAAACTCTGCCATCCTGCAGGTGCCTGACTGACCACAAGGGGTGCTCTTGTATTATGAGATGGAGGGTAATTTTCCTCTCCTCTGGGTCATACCAAGTCATGTCAATTCAAAGACACATGGAGAAGGAAGTGATATTCTTAGGACACAGGGTGGACACCACTAATAGACTAATATAATATTGGTTACACTATTTAGCTAATAATTGACTTGCCTAGCCATGCATGAAAATTCCCCATAATGTCACATTTGATAAATCTAAATCTAAAGAAAGGAAAAGAGAGCCACACTTATGTCTTCAGAACACTATATTTTCAAAATCGAATATACAATTTTTTTATACAGTGCTGGGGTGTAAGCCTCCATTAAGGAATCTATTGGAAAACTAAAGGAAGACACTTTTTTTTTTTTTCTTAATCCAAAGAGATCTGAATGATCATGAAACAAACTCCGTTTATTTTTGGCTCAATAACAAACTCTCTAACAGGCCCACCAAAACTGTTTCAGACGTTCAACTACCGATCTTATTCCTGGTTGTCTTTTTAGAGAGAGGCTCTGCACTAACATAACTGTTAAAGAATCAAGATTGTGAGGCGATACAAAAACTTACCTCTATTCGCCGATGACTCAATTAATTCAACTCAGTTGTGTAACTTTATGTAAATCGCACAGAAATATAATCCTGGGCAGCGAATCAGCCCCTGTGCGTGTTAAAGCTATGTGAACCACAACACCTAGGATACAGTTCAGTAGGACTGAGTGAATCTATCGAGGTCGAGGAGTGGAGCAAACCCACGGAATTGCGATAGAACTGTATATCTACAAAGGAAACTCTCAACTAAAAACGGAGCTTTTTCCACAGCCTAAAGGTTTTTCTCTGATTCTTTTTAAACGGGTTCTGTGAGCTAGCCACGCTGAGCTGTACGGCTAGCCAGCCACAATAAGAACGCGACTTCCGGTAAGGGCGAGAAAAGAAAATTTCAAAATGAAGGTTCTTCTTCTTTGGTTTTTAAGGCGGTCTGAGAACCAAAATTAGTGCATTACCATCGCCTACTGTATGCACTGCATGAGTAACAACTTCACATTACTAATTATTAACAATGTCTACCCAAAGTGATCCCAGTCACAATAAAGCGTAGTATGTTCGTTTCCTTGTAGCAGGGAAGAGAGGGGCTTAACCTAACGTGGGGTAAAAATGTAACACAGACTTTTTGGGTAGATAGGCATCGAGTTTGAGTGACATATTTCAGGTTAAAAGCACACAAATGTATGTAATCGTGAATTTAGTGACCAACAGATTGCGTAGTTCTGATGTTGCGTACTAGCTTGCTGGGATTGCTAGCCAGGCAAAAGTGCAGACACCCTCGAGTTTGATTAACGACGTATTTCAGGTTAAAAGCGCATAATTACCATATTTTTGTCTCAAACTAATGACGGTAGAGTTCAATAAATATTTTGGGAGATATTGCCAAAAGTTTGTTTTGGCGATATGCAAGAGAATTTTTTATTTTATTTTTTTTACTGGAAGTATTTTTCGGCTACTGTATCGTGAGTGTATGTCAAGGAATCCAAATGTATGTAATCGTGAACTTAGTGACCAACAGATTGCGTAGTTCTGATGTTGCATACTAGCCTGCTGGGATTGCTAGCCAGGCAAAAGTGCAGGCACCCTCGCTGTGAGGTTGAACTGTGCGGGGTTGTTAGCCTGTTGTCAGTTAAACTCAGACTGGATCTTTGTACATTTAACTCAAATTTAACATTAGGCAACGTGCTGACATGTGACTTTGACTGTTATAGCTGTTTAGATCAAACAGACATTAGATGGGAATCAGTCAGTGGGTTTACATTATGTTTGAAAAAGTCGATTTATTGTTTTAGTCTGGCTAAAACTGGACTTTTAAAAATCATGTAAACACTGTAGTCCGACTGAAATCGTACAAAGTCGATTTTTTCAGAGTCGGACTAACATACCAAGATAATGCGGTTGGAGATCGATATACTACATACGCTTCCGTAGGCCAAAAATTGCCCTAGCCGTTCTGCGCATGTTCCGTAATTTACATAGCAACTCACTGGTGTCCGATTGTGCTAGCTACTTCACATTAACCTTGTACGGCAGGGGTGGCCAACCCTGGTCCTGGGGAGCCACAGGGTCTGCTGGTTTTTGTTTTCACCTTAAATACAGCAACCACTTAGACTGAAGAAACCATGTGAGGTGAGTTAATTGTGTAATCAACTGCTATAATTGATCAATTAAGTGCAGAGTAAAAACTAAAACCAGCAGACCCTGTGGCTCTCCAGGACCTGGGTTGGCCACCCCTGTTGTACGGCGATCTATAAAGGCTAACAGCACAGTACCACTTGATTATTGTCACTCCTATCACCACTGTAATGAACTAAAAAAAAAAGGTGAAAACGACCTTTTCTGTGAGAAATGCATTGTCAAGCTCACGCGCATACACTGCTGACGATATAAAGCTCCGTTGTGCCCTCCCTAGTATCATGGAAAAAAACACAGCTCTGGACAGACGAGGAGACCAACTTCATGCTATCGCACATCCTGAAATACATGGATGGAAGACAAAAAAATGGCGAACTATTCAGAAAGTTTCGACAAAATTGGAGGACGCAGGATTTATAAGAAGCCTTCGTCAGACACACCTCGGTCAATACCTTGCTGGGGGGGGGGGGGGGCTATACCTCCCTAACATGGGTCAATGAATAGGAAATTGGAAATTATAACCAGTTACAGTATATAAACTTTTTTTTCTTTCTTATATTTTCTTTTCCTAATTCCTACTGAACTAAGTTTGGATAGACTAACCATCTGAACACCCCCCCCCCCCCCCCCCCCCTTTAACTAGTAGCTGGGGGCCACTGAACAGTCAGTTTGAACTAGGAAAATGAATCTTTATAGTAGTTTAGGTAGTTTGGACTGGAAAACAAAACAAAAAGAAAAACAGCTTTACAAATCAAAGCATTGTTTCACATTGGAAATGAAAACTAGTTACAGTACAGTACATTAACTTTTTTTTGCCTGTTCTATTGTTTTCTTTCTTTCACAGACCCTTCAGACTTTTCCTTGAACTATAACCTTCCTTCGACAAATTAAATAAATGACAAACTGAAAGAGCAATGTATGGGTACAAATAGTACACATCTTGATCTAATTACTCAAACTTCCCCAAGTTGTATTTGGTGAAAACCAGCTGCTGCATATGAGCTGGGAGCAGTCTGGAGCAATGCGGAGACACAGCATCTCCTGCTGTGCTAACTAGTCTCTTTAGCCGCGTTTCTTTACCCCGGAACTACCCCGGAACTAGGAACCTTTTGAGGAACTGCGTTTCCACCGCAGGAACTAGGGTCTAAATTTTAGTTTAGCTTTATTTTACCCCCAAAAAGGTTCCTGCTCAGGGGGTAGGCTATTACTTTCCAAAAGTACAGGAACCTTTGGGGTGGGGCGCAAGCACTGAAGATTTCTGATTGGTCGACTACTTGCAGTGTTTCATTTCAACCGCCATTTTTAAAAATCTGCAGCCGCAAACCGATTTATTTTCATAATAACTTGAAATCAAACTTGTATGTTATGCAGCGCAGTAGCCTAGTTTTGGTTATAGCCTGCCAACGTCTTGGAATTATAACGTGTGCTCCTCTGTTCTTTTCTTGCTTTAGTATTCGTTTTATAAAATGCTAAGTATTCATGCTGGGACAGCATATTACGTACCAAAACATTCAAACTGATTAATTCGGTTGCTGAATATTTTCTTCCGGATTTTCTTTGTTAGCCTGTTGTAATTGACTCAAAACTTTTGATACAGTTATGTGAGGTATTCGGTAGTTCTGCGTAATTCACATTGGTGATAGCCTACAGTAAAAGCAAATTGGGAATCACCTTCCGCACTTTTTGTCAGGGTAAAATAACAGGTTAATTCTAGTAATCGTCCCTTTAGGTTTTTCAGACTGCCATAATTTTACTCTGCCATTCTTCAATTCCACAAAAAGACCAGGAAGACTATGGACTAATTTATGGTGCATGGTTCGCAGCTGGAGGGCACACTTCGCTGCTCGGCTAGCAGTAACTTCGAAGGAAAGCAAACGGTGGCTGTACCACTGCTAATTTAAATTTTCACACAAGTCCGAGTTTTCGTTCTATTCTTGTCATTTTGCGATTAGCCTATATGGAATTGACGATGAGAAAGTAATCAAACAGCAAATTTTTTACAACGTGTGCATGTTTTCTGCTGTTGTTGCCAGTTATATTGGAAATGTGAATGCATTCTGTCGCCTCGGATGTCAAGACATGAAAGTGAATGTTCGCATAAAAACATAATGTATGTGTTTGAGAGGATATATAAAACAGTTACAATCTGACTATTGGCCTGTTGCTGTGAGTGCCATTGCTCTGTACCTGGGGACAGATCAACAGCAGCAGCAGCAGCGGCAGGTTCTCCAGTCAGCTGAGTCACCTTGTGATCCACCTCAGAAACAAAGCCTTTAAAAGTCTGACTCACTGAGAAGTGACTTGGGCATGATCTTGAATCTGGGATCCAAGAGGGTGGCCTTAAAGTAGGGCCCAGTGGGGTCATCAAAGATTGGCTGGAAGCGTTCAAGCAACAGTGCCTCCAAGGGTGTGGCAAGTCTGCGAGCCTCTGGCAGAGCTTGCACTGCTTCATTTGCCATCAAGTTTCCCGAGGAAGCTTTGAGAGCCCGCACACACGAGATAACTGAGGACAGAGATGTAACATCCTCATAGACATTGCGGGTTGCTTCCTCAAAAGGTCGCAATATCTTGACTGTGGCCTCCAATTTGTGCCATTGGTGGTGTGAGAATGAGCCCCCTAAATCCATCTGTGTCCCCATGGCAATGATTGCCCTTCTCTGCTCCAGCAGCCGCTGGAGCATGTGAAATGTAGAATTCCACCTGGTGGACACGTCATGCACCAGGGCGTTCACAGGGAGGCTAATCTCCTCCTGGAGTTTCACAGTGGCCTTGTTTGAGCGATGCACAAATGCTGTGATTTTCCTGCCGGTGGAGATGGCATGGCTCGCACCTTGGCACTGATTCAGAACATTTGGAGGTACCAAGTGCAGGGAGTGAGCCATGCACCTGATGTGCACATTGGGGGCTTGGGAAAGGCCAAATTTCTAACCACGATCGACCTGTGTAAAGGTTACTGGCAAGTCCCCTTGAGACAGCATTCACAGGAGCTTACAGCTTTCCGGACTCCATGGGGCCTGTACCAGTTCACTGTTATGGCCTTTGGATTACACGGGGCTCCAGCAACATTTCAGAGGCTAATGGATCGAGTACTGTATAGTCTGTCTGACTTTGCCTCTGCCCGTTTGGATGATATTGTTGTCCACAGCACCACCTGGGAGGATCACTTGGATCATTTGATGGTGGTCTTTGAGCGTCTTTGGGTAGCTGGCCTGACTGTCAACCTATATAAGTGTGCCTTTGCCAAGTCTGAGACTGAGTACCTGGGTTACATCATCAGCAATGGAGTCATCAGACCTCAGGTCCAAAAGGTCCAAGCCATTGAGTCCTGCCCTGTGCTAACAACAAAGACACAGCTGAAGTCTTTCCTTGGGATGTCAGGTTGGTACCACAGATTTATACCTAACTACTCTACCCGAGCTGCTGTCCTTACCGATCTGACCAGGCCGTCGAGGCCCAACCAGATCCAGGGGACTAGCGAAGCAGAGGAAGCTTTCCAGGACCTCCGGCAATCTCTGAGCAAGGACCCAGTTTTGTATTGCCCTGAGTTTGATGGACATTTCACCCTGCAGGCCGATGCCTCTGATCGAGGCCTAGGAGCTGTTCTCCTACAGGGGCCTCCAGACCAACATCCGGTGGCATACATCAGTCGGAAGCTGTTTCCCAGGGAGACCCGCTACTCGACTGTGGAGAAGGAATGCCTGGCGGTGAAGTGGGCCTTGGATTCACTGAAATACTACCTCCTTGGTCGGTGGACAGTGGTACTTTGGAAACGGATCACACGGCTCTGAAATTGATAGAAAGGATGAAGGACACAAATGACAGGATAACCCAGTGGTACCGGTCCATGCGGCCATTCCGGTTCACTGGTCATCACATCCCGGGCCGGGACAATGCCACTGCCGATTACCGTTCCCGCTGTCCCAGCGAGATTCCTGAAGCGGGGGGTGTGCAACGGCCGTACCACTTCCCACACATCAGTTCTAATGTCGGTAACCACTTCACTCCCTGATGTGAAGGTTAAGGATAAGGATAAGATTCAAAGTTTGAGTTGGTGAGTGGTCTCCAGGTTAATGAAATGGAGCTAACAGAAAGGGTATACTACCCTACAGTTTTGCTGCTGGCAATCCCTCCATTGTTCAAACCAGAAGTAAACCTGAGGGTCCTGGATCAGGTACACGCAGGTGAGGTGAAGTGGGGCCTTGTCAAACAAGTAGACGGACACATTAGGACAGAGCGTTACGCCTTCCTTCCCATTTACACAGATGGGTCTACAGGCCCCCGCACAGGAGTACAGGATTACTGGATTACACACTTACTAGTTTATAAGGTCATTGTTGGTACTGGTTGTGAGTTAATTTTTTTTGTTTTATATTTTGGGGAAAGAAGGTATGATTGAATTCAGGTCCAAATTTTAGTAACAGGAATGAAACGACACAGTTAAAGGGCAAAGGAAATTTGCAATACACATTCCCAAGTTTCCTTCTACAGTTTATCCAGTTTTCACATCATTTCTTTCAAATTGCACTTTAAATTTCATCACAAAATATCGATATAATTAATAAAATGCTCACAAACACTTATTATAAAATGAAAAAGGCATCTCTGTTTGTCACAGTCATTGTTGCTGTTTTTTTCAGATGTCTGTCTAAAATACAATCAGCAAGGAATATTCAGTGAACTATAAACAGTGCTATGACAAACATTGCAAAATGGCTGGTTTACTGCCCTTTATTCACTCCTTCAACACAAAATAAACATCCACCAAAAAAGGACTTCCTTTAAAAATATGACGGGATTTAAAAAAATGAATTACCAGGGTATTTTTATTTTATTTTATGGACATCCAAGGCACTTCCCACATAAACTGAAAGAATGTTGAGCACACCTGTACACCTTTTACCCAATATGAACTCTCCGGTGACTATTTAAATGTGATAGTTTTAGAAAACACTTCCCACATTGAGAACATGAGTAGGGCTTTTCACCTGTGTGAATTCTCACGTGTATGTTTATATCAGATTTCGTACGAAACCACTTCCCACACTGAGAACATTGGTAGGGCTTTTTGCCTGTATGAATTCTCAGGTGTACATTTAAATCAGATTTTGTACGAAAGCACTTCCCACAATGAGAACATTTGTAGGGCTTTTCACCTGTATGAATTCTCTGGTGGCGATTTAAAGCAAAATTTGTACTAAAACATTTCCCACACTGAGTGCATTTGTAAGGTTTTTCACCTGTATGGATTCTCAGGTGGTGATTTAAAACAGAATTTGCACTAAAACACTTACCACACTGATTGCATTTGTAGGGCTTTTCACCTGTATGAATTCTCAGGTGTACATTTAAATCCGATTTTGTACAAAACCACTTACCACACTGAGTGCATTTGTAGGGCTTTTCACCTGTATGAACTCTCCGGTGACTATTTAAATGTGATAGTTTTAGAAAACACTTCCCACATTGAGAACATGAGTAGGGCTTTTCACCTGTGTGAATTCTCACGTGTATGTTTAAATCAGATTTCGTACGAAACCACTTCCCACACTGAGAACATTGGTAGGGCTTTTTGCCTGTATGAATTCTCAGGTGTACATTTAAATCAGATTTTGTACGAAAGCACTTCCCACAATGAGAACATTTGTAGGGCTTTTCACCTGTATGAATTCTCTGGTGGCGATTTAAAGCAAAATTTGTACTAAAACATTTCCCACACTGAGTGCATTTGTAAGGTTTTTCACCTGTATGGATTCTCAGGTGTTGATTTAAAACAGAATTTGCACTAAAACACTTACCGCACTGAGTGCATTTGTAGGGCTTTTCACCTGTATGAATTCTCAGGTGTACGTTTAAATCCGATTTTGTACAAAACCACTTCCCACACTGAGAACATTGGTAGGGCTTTTCACCCGTATGAATTCTCAGGTGTACATTTAAATCCGATTTTGTACAAAACCACTTCCCACATTGAGAACATTTGTAGGGCTTTTCACCTGTATGAATTCTCTGGTGGCGATTTAAAGCAAAATTTGTACTAAAACATTTCCCACACTGAGTGCATTTGTAAGGTTTTTCACCTGTATGGGTTCTCAGGTGTTGATTTAAAACAGAATTTGCACTAAAACACTTACCACACTGAGTGCATTTGTAGGGCTTTTCACCTGTATGAATTCTCAGGTGTACATTTAAATCCAATTTTGTACAAAACCACTTCCCACACTGAGAACATTGGTAGGGCTTTTTGCCTGTATGAATTCTCAGGTGTACATTTAAATCAGATTTTGTACGAAAGCACTTCCCACAATGAGAACATTTGTAGGGCTTTTCACCTGTATGAATTCTCTGGTGGCGATTTAAAGCAAAATTTGTCCTAAAACATTTCCCACACTGAGTGCATTTGTAAGGTTTTTCACCTGTATGGATTCTCAGGTGTTGATTTAAAACAGAATTTGCACTAAAACACTTACCACACTGAGTGCATTTGTAGGGCTTTTCACCTGTATGAATTCTCAGGTGTACATTTAAATCCGATTTTGTACAAAAGCACTTCCCACAATGAGAACATTGGTGTGGCTTTTCACCCGTATGAATTCTCAGGTGTACATTTAAAGCTGAATTTGTACTAAAACACTTCTTGCACTGGGTACACTTGGGCTTTTCACCTGTATGAATTATATGATGCCTATTTAAATCAGATATTTTTGAAAAACACTTTCCACATTGAGGGCATTTGTAGGGCTTTTCACCAGTATGAATTCTCCAGTGGACATATAAGCAAGACTCTGTACTAAAACACTTCTCACACTGTTTACACTTGTACGGTTTTTCTTCTGTATGAATCACACCTTTCTTTCTCCGAGTCGTCTTGATCTGACAGAAATTCAGAAGATTGGGGTTTTTACTTGAATTACTTATGGGATCAATTGCAACATTCACTTTCTGACAATAAATGTGTTTGTTGCAATCGTTTGTACTTTTCTGGACAATTTTGGTGTGATTATTTTCATTGTTTATGTCACAGTGCTGATTAGGAATTTCTTCTTTTTTAAAGTTTGAATTTGCACATCGCCATGATTCAGTCAGGCCATTGTGATAAACACCAGCTCTGTTCACCACAGTATTCATGAAATCACTCACAAAACTTTGATTGGATTCATACTTCATTCGATCAGAGTCGATATTCACACAATCAATGTCCTGTACATTACTGATGCATTCTGTCTTAAGGTATCCTCCATCATCAGCCTCTGTTTTGATTTGGTCAGGATGCAGATGGGCTACACATCCCAGCTCTGTCCTGTCAAGGCTCTCCATCTTAAGATCTCCAGTGTGGGTGGAGCCCAGATCAGTTTCTGTTTTAATCAGTGATGTGTGTGTGTGGTGTACATCACTGACCCCGCTGTGTGCTGTAACACACTCTGGCTCCAGTGTGTCGAGTCCTGGTGCAGCACACTCTCTCTCTGACTCTGCCATGTGGACAGGCTCCAGTCCACTGAGTTCCTCTTCTTTCGGTCTGATCCTGTGCTGCTCAGTGAGCTCTGGTAGTGTTGTCTCAGTGTCCTGTCTCAGACAGACTCCTGCCTGCATCATACTGCTGCTCAAAGGTGTGCAGAACTGCTGCTCCTGCAGGGAAACAGGGGAAGGGATTTATCCTTAATCAAACAGGTCCAACTGCAGCAGCTGACACATTGTTTGCACTCTGCTGTCCTGCAGATACCCGATTGACCACGGGGGGCACTCTTGTGTTATGAGGTAGGGAAACCCTTCCTCCCTTCATGGGTGATACCAAGAGCTCTACTTTCCCTAATCAATGTTGCACGGTGCATGAGTGCAGTCAATGGGACAGCGTGTGGGCACACTGGGCGGGGCTAGCGAACATTGGCATTTTTATACCCACAGCAAAGAGCGCACAGCTCAAAGCAGGCAGTGTAGGAGGAAAATAAGCTGGATTAGGCTGAATATAATATCAGTGAGTGTGTCCCAGCTGGAATCCCTGAATGGCCACCACAGGGGGGCGCTCTTGCACCACAAGGTGGGAGAAGCCCTTCTGTCCTCCCTGGGTACAGTGGGCAGGCTATGGCATTAGGGTAATTTCCCTCAGTCATGTTCCCCTTCGTGTCTCTGTCTTGGACTGTGGAGTTGCCTGGAATTCAATTTAATTCTACACAGTTGACATCATCAATATGAATGCAACTCAAAAAAAAAAAAAACTGAAAACGATTTGTCACAAATCGTTTCACAGGCCAAAGTTTATGACTCAACTTGTAGAAGATGGCAACACTACTGCAAATAACCAAATTGTCAGAATGTACAGGATAATTTATTTAAAATTGTATTTAATTTTTTAATTGCTTTACTTCCTTTTTCATATTCTGGTGAGAGATAAGTAAATTAAATCAAAGTGGGAAATTGTTGGCAAAAGAGTTTATTTAGAAAATTTCAAGGCATAAAGTGGGATGTGCACTCACAATGTATAATAATTTCATCCACAGTTCATGTAGAACATTGAAAAACAAAGAGTGCAACAAAGATCCACAATTAATATCCTGTTTTTTTGAGAGGCTTGTCCAAAATACAATTAGCAAGGAATATCAGGATAACTTTAAACTGTGCTACTGCAAACACCGCAAAATGGTTTGCCTGCCACCTTTTATTCCCTCTTTGAACTCTAATCAAAACACCCACCAAAAAATAATTTGGAAATCACAACATGAGTTTGGCTTAAAAATAAGGGATGGTTGTTTGAATTCTCAGATTGTTCTAAATTTGGATGTCAGGAACCCTTCCAACACAAATTACACATAAGGATGCCTTCATGAAATGCTTCCCACAGAGTAAACTTCTCAAACACTTCATCTATAGTTGTCTTTTTATGATGAAAATAAGATTTTATTTTTAAATTTAAACATTGATTACATTTGAAAGATCTTTCACTTGTATGAATTCTCAGATGGCAATCAGGTGGTAAATGGCCTGCACTCAAAAAGTACTTCCCACACTGAGTACTTGCATAATTTAACTCCTTTGAGGAAAAACCCTTGACACACTTAAATCATTTGTAGGGCTTTTCACCCGTGTGAAGACTCTGGTGGCAAGTTGTATTTTAGGTGAATTGAATGCACTTCTTTGGGAAAACTACTTCCCACAGTTAGAAGGTGTATTGCTTTTCACCTTAATGTATATTCAGGGGGCTACTTACAGTAAATTACATTTTTGGGAAAATTACTTTCCTCACTGAATACATTAGTATGGATTTTAACCTGTATGATTTCTCAGGTGTGTATTAAAAATAGATTTTGTACGAAAACATTTCTCACAGCATGTACATTTGTAGGGCTTTTCACCTGTATGAATTCTCTGGTGATTATTTAAAATAGATTTTGTATTAAAACACTTCTCACACTGTGCACACTTGAATGGCTTTTCACCTGTATGAATTCTCTGGTGGACATTTAAAGAAGATGCCCGGGAAAAGCCATTCCCACAATGATCACATTTGTAGGGCTTTTCACCTCTATGAATTCTCTGGTGGACATTTAAATTAGATTTTGTATAAAAACACTTCTCACACTGTGCACACTTAAATGGCTTTTCACCTCTATGCATTTTCAAGTGGACATTTAAATTAGATTTTGTACTAAAACACTTCTCACACTGTGCACACTTGTATGGCTTTTCAACTGTGAACTTGTAGGGTTTTTCACCCGTATGAATTTTCTGATGTCTATTTAAATTAAACTTTGTATAAAAACACTTCTCACACTGGGCACACTTGTATGGCTTTTCACCTCTATGAATTCTCAGGTGGGCATTTAAAATAGATTTTGTATTAAAATACTTCCCACACTGTGCACACTTGTATGGCTTTTCACCTGTATGAATTATCAAGTGTTTATTTAGATCAGATTTTGTATGAGAACACTTTTCACGCTGTGTACACTTGTACGGCTTTTCACCAGTATGAATTTCATCTTTATTTCTATGAATTGTCTTTTCACACTTCATTTGGTCGGATTTCATATCAACACATTTTATATCCAGCAGGTCACTGATGTGTTCTGCCTTAAGGTATCCTCCATCATCAGTCTCTGTTTTGATTTGGTCAGGATGCAGATGGGTTACATATCCCAGCTCTGTACCATCTAGGCTCTCTGTCTTAATAATACCCAACGTGTGGGAGGAGCCAAGATCAGTTTCTGTTTTAATCAGTGATGTGTGTGTGTGGTGTACATCACTGACCCCGCTGTGTGCTGTAACACACTCTGGCTCCAGTGTGTTGAGTCCTGGTGCAGCACACTCTGTGTCTGACTCTGCCATGTGGACAAACTCCAGTCCACCGAGTTCCTCTTCTTTCTGTCTGATCCTGTGCTGCTGAGTGAGCTCTGGTAGTGTTGTCTCAGTGCCTCCTGCCTGCATCATACTGCTGCTCAAAGGTGAGCAGAACTGCAGCTCCTGGAGGGAAACAGGGGAAGGGATTTAAACTGAATCAACAAAGTCCTACTGCAGCAGCTGACACATTCTTTAAACTCTGCCATCCTGCAGATGCCTGACTGACCACAGGAGGGGCACTCTTGTATTATGAGATGGAGAGTCATTTTCCTCTCCTCTGGGTCATACCAATTCAATTCAAACCAGGTCAATTCAAAGAATGGTAAATAGTAAATGGACTGCATTTACATAGCTAGCGCTTTTATCCAAAGCACTTTACAATTGATGCCTCTCATTCACCCATTCACACACACTCACTCGCCAACGGTGAAAGGCTGCCATGCAAGGTAGCAATCAGCTCGTTGGGAGCAATTAGGGGTTAGGTGTCTTGCTCAGGGACACTTCAACACACCCAGGATGGGGGAGCGAACCCGCAACCTTCTGACTGCCACTCTTACCTCCTGAGCTATGTCGCCCCCGGAGAAGGAAGAGGTATTCTTAGGACACAGGGTGGACACCAAGGGACTTCACTAATAGACTAATATAACATTGGTTACACTATTTAGCTAATGTCTGACTTGCCTAGCCATGCATTACACTTCCCCATAATGTCCCAATTGATAAATCTAAATCTAAAGAAAGGAAAAGACAAATGTAAGTCATTAGACTATTTTCAAATTATTATAAAGTGCAAAAACATACTAATTTTTTTATTTCCAAAGAGATCTGAATGATGATGAAACAAACTCAGTTTATTTTTGGATCAGTAAACTTTCTAGCAGGCCCACCAAAACTGTTTCAGACGTTCAACTACCCATCTTCTTCCTGGTTGTCTTTTTTAGAGAGAGGCTCTGCACTAACATAACTGTTAAAGAATCAAGATTGTGAGGCGATACAAAAACTTACCTCTATTCGCCGATGATTCAATTAATTCAACTCAGTTGTGTAACTTTATGTAAATTGCAGAGAAACATAATCCTTGGCAGCGAATCATCCCGTGTGCGTGTTAAAGCTATGTGAACCACAACACCTAGGATAGAGTTCAGTAGGGCTGAGTGAATCTATCGAGGTCGAGGAGTGGAGCAAACCCACGGAATTGTGATAGAACTGTATATCTAGAAAGGAAACTCTCAGCTAAAAACGGCGCTTTTTCACAGCCTAAAGGTTTTTCTCTGATTCTTTTTAAACGGGTTCTGTGAGCTAGCCACGCTGAACTGTAAGAACGCGACTTCCGGTAAGGGCGAGAAAGGAAAATTTCAAAATAAAGGTTCATCTTCTCCTTCTTCTTCTTTGGTGTTTATGGCGGATTTAAAAACCAAAATTACTGCATTACCACGGCCTACTGTATGCATTGCATGAGTAACAACTTCACATTACTAATTATTAACAAATGTCTACCCAAAGTGATCCCAGTCACGACATTTCCCATTCTATAACCCAGACCCAATTGCCTGAGTTGATGCAAATCCTTCCCGCAGTGTAACATCTAGATCATCTCCAGATATGTGTACAATGTTCAACTATCTCCTGGCAGCGTCCAGCACCATCTTGATTCTTTCCGACTTCCCCTGTATTTCAGCAGCGCAATTTATGACCATTGCAATGAATGCCGAAGATCTTTTATTTTCCATGCAGATATTCTGATCAACTCCATTCCTTTCCTGCTCCGATTCTTTTTGCATTGCCACCATCTCCTCGTTTCTCTCCATTCTCTTAGCAGCTTCGGCGTACGACAATCCCTTTTCTTCCCTCATCTTATTCACTTTCCTTTTCTTAATTCTTTTTGGACACTGTTCTTTTTTTTGCCAGTTTGATTCACAACAATCAGTATTACTAATATAGATACCCAATACCTTAATTTCTTCTTTTACATTTATGTGTATAGGGAACTGTTTACTTAAATTACCAATCCAGACAGCTTCTGATTTATGATGGTTTAAAACTGCTCCGGATATTTTTTCGTAAATTTTAAAAAGCTCATATATAATATCCAATTCTGTTTGTGATGTCATATCCGGTACTCTCATTGAAGTACAGTAGTTCAATTCCCCAAGCTGAAAAGGAATTGTTTTTATTTTTGTTTCACTTCCAAATAAGAGGATAAGATAAACTGGACTTGTTTATGATGAACAGCCTGTATCTTGTTATGCCTCATAGATACCATTGTGAAGCTACAGACATGTAGGAAAAAACCTCTAAATACCCAATGTAGACCCAATGAGACAGAAGATACTATGATACTTATATCCACGTTGGAAAAAAAATTATTCTTCAAATGCAACAGTCATCTCATTTTTGAAACAATGTCAAGTATGTAATTAAAAATGTTGTTTTAATGGGAATGTGGGTGGGCTCAGAATCTTTTATTTCTTCAGACAACGTTTGAGGCAAATGATATGTGTTTAAATGGAGATATAATAGATTTATAATAGAATGTAGCCTATCCGATTGCCACGGATTTGCTCAAGGAATTCCTGCTTCTCTGTGCGATTACGAGAAAAATGCGGGAGACGTAAAAAAAATCCTTTGTCTAAAATTTGCTCAATGGTTTTGAAGCCCGCGAAATTCAGCCAATAGAATTTGAATAATCAGCCAACAAACGCTGGCATACTAGCGGCCTCCAATGAGAATTGTCTGACGTCATCTTAAACCGGGTCTGAACATTTGCATACGGACCGTTTATATAGAAGGAGAACGGATTAGCCAATATCACTTGGTTTTTGAATTTGCGAGAATGCCTGAGCCAGCGAAATCCGCGCCCAAGAAGGGCTCTAAGAAAGCTGTCACCAAGACCGCTGCGAAGGGAGGAAAGAAGCGCAGAAAGTCAAGGAAGGAGAGCTACGCCATCTACGTATACAAGGTCCTGAAGCAAGTGCATCCTGATACTGGCATTTCTTCGAAAGCAATGGGTATCATGAACTCCTTCGTTAATGATATTTTTGAGCGTATTGCTGGTGAATCTTCCCGTCTGGCTCACTACAACAAGCGTTCTACCATCACTTCAAGGGAGATTCAGACCGCTGTGCGCCTTCTGTTGCCAGGAGAGTTGGCCAAACACGCAGTGTCTGAGGGCACCAAGGCCGTCACAAAGTATACCAGCTCAAAGTAAACTGACGTGCAACGGATCTTAACCCAAAGGCTCTTTTAAGAGCCACCCACACTGTCACGGGAGGCAAAAATCATTTTAATTGAATTGAACTTTAGTCCATTGTGTGCGTGCGTACATGCGTTCGTCCAAAATGTTATGAAAGTGCGGCCGTCATTTGACAGTCGCCGTAATGCAGGTCAATGTAACAATGTAACCGAACCTCGAGTGAATCCAACGGAGCTTTGAAAAGCCGTGCTTCCGGGTTGTTCGGACCTGCAGAGGTTGTGCTGCGGTTTTCTCTTGGATTCAGCACTATGTGCAATACGACGAGAGGCACCCGAACCTTTGTATAATATATATTCTAATGTGTGTGTATATATATACATACCACTGTACATATTACATGCATAAATTTAGCTAAGACCCCGTTTAAATACGCTGCATCTCATAATAGAAGCAACTGCCATTTCCCAGTGATCGTTGGCTTTTACTAATTGTTTTTCGTAATTAGATCATTTAACCTAATGTAGCCTAAGGGTTTTAATGTGGAAATAAACTGGTATTCACGTGTGAAATCCACATCCAGTATAGATCTGAACATTTTCTGGCCCATCATATACATCTTGGCAGTGAAATCGTGTTATGTGGTATACAATAGTTATTAACCGGACTATCATTTCAAGTAATGCTGCTGTTCAACGGATGCTTTCTGAATAAAAGAGTAAAAATACATACTGCTCATAAAAAGTACCATGATGTACATATAGAAATAATGCGAGGTTTATATGTTCGTTTTATATGTTGATATGTGTGATTGCTTTTTGGATTAGCGGTAACGATTTTTAGAACCGCTGAGACAGTTCTATGCTGTGAGTGCCATTTGAAAATTGTCCTCCTATTTTATTGGACGGAATTCCACTAACACTGCAGCCAATGGGTGAATAGAGTGTTGCTATAAGAGGGACACTCCTCTATTCTGTGTTATTCTTTTTTCTTCCTCATACAACTAGAGTGAAAATGAGTGGACGGGGCAAGACTGGCGGTAAGGCGAGAGCGAAAGCAAAGACTCGTTCGTCGAGGGCGGGACTGCAGTTTCCAGTAGGTCGCGTTCACCGATTGCTACGTAAAGGAAACTATGCTGAGCGTGTTGGTGCTGGCGCTCCAGTATACTTAGCTGCCGTGCTGGAATATCTGACTGCTGAGATTTTGGAGCTGGCTGGTAATGCGGCCCGCGACAACAAGAAAACTCGCATCATTCCCAGACATCTGCAGCTGGCAGTGCGTAATGACGAAGAGCTGAACAAACTGCTTGGAGGCGTTACTATCGCCCAGGGCGGAGTACTGCCCAACATCCAAGCTGTTCTGCTCCCCAAGAAAACCGAAAAAGCAGTGAAGGCAAAGTAATTTCGTCATTCTTGTTCCTGGTTATGGTTATACACTTTGTTGTACGTCGCTCTGGATAAGAGCGTCTGCCAAATGCCTGTAATGTAATGTAATGTAATTTGTGTTGCTTTCACGAGGACCATTCTCCCAAAGGCTCTTTTAAGAGCCACTAAATCTGTATCAAATACGCAAAACTACCATTACAACCAATTCGACTTCATGATAGTTTGTCTTATAGTATTG